>NC_068985.1:94755543-94761699 GCF_001194135.2 Octopus bimaculoides | reverse complement strand
CCCAAGAATATAATTATTCGTTTATATTTATATAAAGGGCATTATTACAGAAAATAATAACGCCATACAGTGGACTTCTCAAAATAACCACATTTAGTACCTAATGCGAGGAAAAATCGGCCGATACACAGTTAAGTTTATTTAAAAGAAAGTTGGTCGTCTTCTGTTGGTTGTTTTTCCTCGCATTAGGTACTAAATGTGGTTATTTTGAGAAGTCCACTGTGTGGCGTTATTATTTTCTATAATAATGCCCTTTATATAAATATAAATGAATAAATAAATATATATATATATATATATATATATAGTTTATTCAAATAAACAAACAGTTAAAAATAAAACAGAGAGTAAAAGGAGAAAAACAACGTGATGATGTGCATATGAAATATGTTAATTTGACGCTCGTTTAAGGGAGAGAGTTGTAAATATTTCGAGCATATATCTTTGTCGGAAACAGAAAAATCCAAAGAGACAGAATGGAAAATAAGGAAAGATCGCCAACAGTCCACGTGCGGTTACATACGCACACACATACACACAAACTTATATATATGCAAATGTTTGCTTTCACACCTGTAAACTTATATTCAAAAAGAACAAACTGCATTGAAAACTTTATCATAGATAAACTTTTCAAAACGTTTTTTTCTTTTTCGTTTTTTAATATAATGTATAATTGTAATGTTTGGCAATTCCCTTGGCTGATAGCGTTGGTATTTCCCAATGAAATGTTAGTATTTTACATATTTATCCGTTTTACTTAATATGGATGGATGGATGGATGGATGGATGGCTATATGTATGGGTGGTCTGTCTTTCTGTATGTATCTATGTGCGTATGTATGTACGTATCCATATATAACACATTCTTTCCCGGATATAATAATGCGTATGTTATAACAAACATACATCTCTGTTTAATATAACATACAGGTTTTGTGATTTGCGTTCTTAATTTCAAAAGAATCTTTACTATCCTAGAAAACGACATATATTGTAGAAACATTTATATTTCATTTAGTGTAATTCGGGACAAGATAATCATAACTGACAGCACATTTCCCTCTACAGCAGACATTTATGTTAAATGTCGTTTTTCCCAGAAATCTTTTGCATAAGTAATGCAAACGTTTTAATGCACACAACTGTTTGATACTCCCACGTGAATATACAATGCATTTATATAGAACGAACTACGAAATGCATTTTATTAATATAAGTTGTTTTGGCAGTTATGATAGTTAGATACGCTAATACCAAACACACGTTAAGCGACTTGAGCCACTATATATGTATGAATTTCAGTATACATACATATCTACATATATATACACACACACGCACGCACAAACACACACACGCACATGCACGCACGCACACACAGATACACTAACGTATATGCGTTCGAGGAATGTCTTAATAGAAATGCAAAAGTAGGCATAACAGTTTTTATTCACTGGCACAGATCGTTCTAGTTGCACGTCTTAGTTGAGAAAGCATTTGTCTATGATAACATTTCTTCGTCTTCATTGCAAGCAAATAAAAGGCTTCAAGCCAAAAGCGACCTGCCATCATTGAATTTATGAAATGAAGGAGGCATGTAGGCCGTCTGGTGATCACAAATTGCTTACGGGAATGATCATTAACAAAATGAATGTGTACAGAGCGATCAAGAATTTTAAACGGACAGCAATCTGGCATTGAAGACAAGCAACACTGTGGAAGTCCATCAACTACGATCACTGATATGAATGACCAGCCACTGAATGATTTCATTCTCGCGAACAAACGAGTCGCAATTCTTGAGGTGACTGCACAACTATACTGTGTCCACAATACATTACCTACAAAGTTGGAAATCTTTTGTATCGGAAAGTGTGTGCAAATTGTTGATATCTATTTGAAGGATAGATGGGTGGCAGTCTTCTTTGCTGCAAGTTATTGAAGCCAATGAATAAAACCACTTCATCCAATGTGGTAAGAGATGCTGAAGCGTGATTGGGCAGTTATATTCCAGAAATGAAAGATTAGTCTATGGACTGACGTCACACATTTTCTAAGTATTTCAAAAGCTAATGAACGTTGAAGGAAGTCATGATAACTGCATTGGTAATTACAAGAGTGTAGCTGTTTTGATTGTTTTGAATGTGGCTGTACCCTGAACAACGACCTGTGGTTTGAAACACTCAAAATCCCTACGGATGAAACCGAAGAAGAATGTAAAAAGGAGACATATTTACCGCCACAACACGACATCACACATATTTTTGGCCACAAATCAGCCAATCGCCAATTTGAGCTGGTAGAGTAACCCGTCTATCGTTCAGTTAGTATCTGGCGTTCAAAAATTCCCACTGATTTAGTCCATTGAAGATTCGTTACTGATGACAAAGATCCGATAACACAAACGATGTGAAAGTGTACGTGAAGGTCTGGCTACCACAGGAGACATCTGAAATTTTTTCAAAGGTGATTTTGAGAGATGGATTCATCGACGGCGCAAATATATCCCTTATCATGGAGACAGTTGTGTATTCCCTCGAAAAGAAGGAAAAGAATAACATTTCAATGTTTCCATATTATACAAAAATGTATTTCATGAATCCTTGAGATATATTGAGTAAAATTATCAACAAAGAACGTTTGTTGCAGTCTCACATATAACTTCTTCAAAATGAACCAAGAATTCGTACGTGAATTTTGATCATACCTGTGTTTGCTGTATATTTCGAACTCTGTTACAGAAGCTGAGAAAAACTGAAGTTGTCGTCTAGAAGAAAAAATCGAAACATTTGTTGCCTGATACTTTAAGGCAGTTTCAAATTTTATCAGATTCTAGCTGAGATAAATAATGATTCACATCTTGGTTTTCAATGTCGTAGCACAAACTTCTATATTAATTACTGAATCCTATCGTATCAGATAACAGCAATTATGTATCAGCTGAATGTTATTAAATCAGAACTCTTGCGGCTATCAATAAGCAGAAGTCGTTGTTATATACAAATTAACATATTAATATTTATCTCAGTGTGATAGCAATTTAAATTTCTCTGAATGTTACAATGTGTCGCCAGTTAATAGAATATAATATTATGTCTCCAAGAAATAACAGTTTGCTGGATCTATTAAATGTTTATTCACTTAATGTCTGAATATGATTTTTTCAAATACATTCAGTCATTTGAATGCTTAACAATTTGATGACAGAATTGCAAGTTACCAAACCATAATAATTTCGCGAAGTGCTGACACATCTCCACAACGTATTTAAAGTACAACATAAATGCATCGACGTCACAATCTGCAGTCCCCTTTATATAAAATACAGTGCATTTCCTCCTTTTAATAAAAAGAAATCAATATATGTTTATGTATGTATGTACGTACACACACACACTAACACACACACTAACGCACACGCACATACACATACACACATATACACAGCTTCCAATGAACACCTCATCTTGTGACATTCGAAACCCGAACGAATGTCCACTGAACGGCATCTGCCTCTCAAGGGATGAGGTTTATTGAACCAACCTCACATCGTCCGATGGCAATACAAGACACTACATGAGTATACCTGCCATTTATTATAGGTACATAAGCTGTACATGCATATGGAGTTCTTCTGGGACATTGATAGAGAATATTCCACCCCACTGTCCCATTTTTCTGGAGATTCCATGCCTACCAGAATGACTTCAACAATATCGAATAGAGTATTATTGACAAGGTCTCTCTGCACTCACCTAAAACACACGAGTACCAAATCTGCCTTTGCTAGAAACTACACATACTTCACCAGCTGCTGCTGTCTACCAACAGGAAGAAGGAACTAACTTATTTCTGTCATCAGGGATAGTTCCTTTTGACAAAATTCTAATCTCAGACAGCTGACAAACAATATATACCACCATCAGTTTCCCTGCTCCCTATTCAACTGCACAGTAATTAACCCCGTCTGTGCTTGCAATCCAGCCTAGCAACATCAAATTTTAATTCACCACAACCAAGTGTGGTTACTTCAGCGAAACTTTCGTCAGCACTGTAAGCATTCGGTGTCCATTAATCTAAGACAATAACGCCCTCTGCCATGTGAAGCAGCAAATGCTAAAAAGCTGATGCCGCTAAATGAACCATATCGAAGCCTACAGATATAGCGGTGACAATCACCTGCCAACCATTCTATTCGACCCCATGAACCTAAGAGCAAAGAAAAATATATATATATCACTTTCAGACCAATAATCTAGAAGCTGAATAAATGCATTAAAACTATGTTTCGGATTCGAACCAGCGAACATTAATTCTCATCTAATACTATTTTCTCCAGAGCACATTTTAAACACACAAAAACCATATATTTGCAGTCAACACTTGTGATCCAGTTAAAAGCAGATACAAAATGCAGTAATCCCTCGACTATCGCGGGTGTTACGTTCCAAAACCGCCCGTGATAGGTGAAAACCCGCGAAGTAGAAACAGTTCTGTACTGTATAATTTCGTTATTATTCTTATAATTTATATATTTAATTTATTGTAAATGCAGAACAACACCATGAAGGAATCGACGTAAACTTAAATAATAAACTGCGATAGGTGAACCGTGATATAGCGAGGGATTGCTGTATAGTTTGGGAGATTGCGGGTGATATGTATAATTGCATCTACCGACTTAGACGTGATTATTTTTATTATTTTATATTCTTCGATATTTCACAAGATAAGAAAACCCAAGCCAGTGGTGATATTTGTAATTCTCCACAAGAAGCTAGACATTATGTCTATCAGAATTGTTCCTGCCTTTAACTTAATATCTACAGACTTGCATTTCACATAATGAATAATAAAACACAGTAACGTGCTTTATTTACTTTCGTCTCGAATAAGCGAACATAATCTTGAAACAATCAGACACAAAATAAGAAGCCATGTTTTCGAGATAATAATTCCTGTTATGAATGTACTTAGAAGCTCTTTCCTAGTATAGTAAAACATTAAAAAAAATACCTATTTGACATATATAAAAAAAAACTCTATGTCTATGTATAAGAATTTATCATTTTGGACATAGACATCGTGTAGAATTGTATAGTATTATTGTTGGAAACTATTTGAGAGTTTATCAAATTTTGAAGTATAGCTATTATCATCTATTCTCAGTATAATAATCTTTTTCCATTGTAGGCTCAAGACCCGAATTTTTGGGGAAGGGGCCAGTCGATTAGATTGACTCTAGTACGCAACTTGTACTTAATTTATCGACTCCGAAGGATGAAAGGCAAAGTCGACCTCGGCGGAATTTGAATTCAGAACGTACATGTGTGTGTGTGTGTGTGTGTGTGTGTGTGCGTGCTTGTGTGTGTTAAACAATCGTCTCATTACTTTATATCACTTTTAAGGCGGCGAGCTGGCATAATCGTTAGCACGCAGAAAGAAATGCTTAGCGGTATTTCGCCTGTCGCAAAACTGTGAGTTCAAATACCGCCGAGATCGACTTTGTCTTTCATCCGTTCGGGGTCGATAAATTAAGTACCAGTACAACACTGTGGTTGATGCAATCGATTATCCACCGCCCTCAAATTCCAAGCTGTGTGCCTATAGTAAAAAGGATTATTTTTATATCAGTTTTATTATTATTGTCTTCAATAATCTTTTAAATATAAACTTCA
The DNA here is from genome assembly GCF_001194135.2 of Octopus bimaculoides. Taxonomy (NCBI): domain Eukaryota; kingdom Metazoa; phylum Mollusca; class Cephalopoda; order Octopoda; family Octopodidae; genus Octopus; species Octopus bimaculoides. Next base: position 94,756,018 of record NC_068985.1, on the reverse strand, counting down.
TGTTCTTGTAATTTTAGGTCAAGAATTTAGTATTTAATAAAGACTTTCTTTCACCTGAGGACATAACTTAAATACCTTTGAAAGACTTTTTGCATTTTGCATTAATGCAGATATGTAGGAAATATATTTATTATTGAGTATAAAAATATAAACTATTTACACGTTTTTAACTTACGAAACAATTTGTTGCGATATTTGAATTTTCTTATTAAATAAAATTTCATCAAACTATTTGTACGTTATTTTTGACTTTATACATTCCTTATCGATTTCTCGTTTATCAAACTATATATTCCATACGTTTTGTAGAATGATACATTAAGGAATTTTTTTTATGAATACTACCAGATGACTTGAAACCATATATTGTTACTTATACACAAACACAAACACACAGACGCACAGACACAGGCACACACGCACAGAAACACACACACACACACACACACACAAACACACACACACACACTCATGT
>NC_068985.1:94752290-94755466 GCF_001194135.2 Octopus bimaculoides | reverse complement strand
ATATATATATATATATATATATATATATATATATCACGTAATGCTAGAGTTGGGAGCGATGACCTCCCTTACTCTACGGGCATAAACTGTGTGCCGGTAGGCAAATGGAAAATATGTTTTCCTGGAGCTAAATAACAGTAACATGCTACTTGCATGGGGCTGCCACATTATGTTGGCAAATAAACTTTACTATTTGGTACTGTTGCGGTATATTTCTCGTTCAGAGATTTAAAACAAGTTGTTTTTCTCTTTACGAGATCAGCGACTCTGTGTGTCGCTTAAAAAATATATAGTATTTGCAAGTGAAGAGAGCCTTTATCATTAACTGGTGATTGTTTCACACTGAGGGCGGGTTGGTTGGTTGGTTGCTTGCATGCTTGGCACTCCGTCGGTTACTACGACGAGGATTCCAGTTGATCCGATCAACGGAACGGCCAGCTTGTGAAATTAACGTGCAAGTGACTGAGCACTCCACAGATACGTGTACTCTTGACGTAATTCTCGGGGGAGATTCAGCGTGATACAGAGTGTGACAAGACTGGCCTTTGAAATACAGGTACAACAGAAACAGGAAGATAGAGTGAGAGAATGTTGTGGTGGAAGAGTACAGTAGGGTTCACCACCAACACACCTACCGGAGCCTCGTGGACCTTTAGGTGTTTTCGCTCAATAAACACTCACAACGCCCGATCTGGGAATCGAAACCGTGATCCTAACCACTGGGCCATTGCGCCCCCACACTGAGGACGAGTAACTATCCAGAAACCTAGGTCTGTGTGTATCAAGTAAGGATAAAGACGGGAGCGATGACCTCCCTTGCATATGCTATACGGGCACAAAGTGTGTGTCGGTAGCGAACTGGAAAAGATGTTTTCCTTGAGCTAAATAACAGTTACATCGTCCTTTATAGGACTGCCACATAATGTTGGCAAATAACCTTTACTATTCAGTACTGTTACTGTATATCTCTCGCCCAGAGATTGAAAACAAGTTCTCTCTCTCTCTCTCTCTCTCTCTCTCTCTCTCTCTCTCTGTGTTTTGCGTCTGTGTTAGTCCCCCACTATCACTTCACAACCGATGTTGGGTTGTTTACGTCCCCGTAACTGAACGGTTCAGCAAAAAGGACCGATAGAATAAGTACAAGGCTTACAAAGAATAAGTCCTGGGATCGGTTTGTTCGACTAGAAGCGATGTTCCAGTATGGCTGCAGTCAAACGACTGAAACAAATAAAAGAGTAAAAGAATAAAATAAGATAATATATATCTGAAAGTTTTCTGAGAAATTCGATGCCTCAAAGTACCAACAGCATCATGCCTCCATTAAAATATTTATTTGTCTATGTTTTATTCACCCACACACGTAGAGGCATAATAACATGTGTGTGTGTGCGCGCGCGTATGTGTGTGTATATGCATGTATGTAAGTAATATATATGTGTACGTCTAAATGTGTGATTGCGTGTGTGTGCGCGCGATCATGTGTGTGTATGTGTGTATGTGTGTCTGTGTGTGTAATTCTGTACATTCCTTATGCTGATTATATTTCACAATTCAGTATACTCTCTGACTGTTAAATGGTGCGAATGTTATTACCAGACTGAAGCTCACACACAAGTATAACATGCAATCTGATTATATCTTAGATTTTTTGGTGAAAATTATTGAAGAGCATCGTTTAAAACCATTTTAGAAATTATAGATATTTTTTTCTACATTTTTTTTTTCAAATGTCAGATGTCACTTCCAGCTCAGACATTATTTGATGGCAAAACAGTGAAGTCCGTCAGTGTTATTTTAATTATTTTATTTTCGATAATGCATTTAGAGGCTTTTATCCAATGTTAATTTAATTCATATCAATTTTATATTGTTGCTGCTATCAATTATATTTCTGTAACTTTAATGCAGAAAATTTCCAACAGACAATTGCACGACTGGAAGGGAAAGAAATATAACAACTGACAGTGGTAATGTAAACCAAAGTTCATGTCTGCAAGGTCATACGTTTCTCTTTCAATAAAGGGTTATCTTATATTCATTTGACGTGACAGTAGAAAAACCGATTAAAGAAAATTTTGGAGTGACAGTGTGAAACATGTGTACGCATGACGTGATGCCGATAGTTTTAAACTCAGGGTGAAAAGGACAGAGAACTATGGTGTTATGGTATGGTGGTAGCGTGAGAAAAGACCACCGTGATGTCAAAACAGCTTTATCAATTATCAAACATTTAAATGAGTTCTGAATGTTAACGAAACATTCGATAATAGTTGTTGATAGTAAGAATCCAGTGTACGCATCTGACTCACAACAACAATACCACTAGCAGCACCAACAACAACATTGGTACGAATAATGGCTAATTAAACAGGTTAAAAACAATCTTTTAATTTTGTCGATATCATCGACTAAGCATTAGTTACGTTATTTACATTCGACGGATATTTGTCCTCATCTTGTTTGTTGTTAACACAACGTTTCAGCTGATATACCCTCCAGCCTTCTTCAGGTGTCTTGGGGAAATTTCGAACCTGGATTCTCATTCCTAAGGTATTTTTTCGATGTTATCATTATTATTATCGTTAATGTTCAGGTCACTGCCTGGAATCGAACTCGAATCTTGGGGCTAGTAGGCTGCGCTCTTAACCACTACGCGATATACCCGTCGGCATATCAACTAAGGTCCATGATATCGATCAACACTGCAAGAGGAAAAACAATATCCCTAGAATTTGAACTTAAAACCTAAACAGCCGGTATAAATACTGACATTCTAGTGATTCGGCCAATACACATTCTTTTTTTCTCTCCTTGCTTCTTTCCGTGTTCTTTTTTGTGGAAGAGCGTAGGCTCGAAACGTTAAAGACTTCTTCACTTCCCGAGCGTTATACTAATACATCTGTTTGTCTTCTTCACCACCTGTCTTCGTATTTTGTTTTTTTTTCTTTGTTTTTTTTTTGTGAATTCTCGCTAGATAGATAGATAGATAGATAGATAGATAGATAGACAGATAGATATATCAGGTAAGCAATGTGTACGTGCACCGCTAAATGCATATATAAATCCCAAAAGTGGAACAAGAACGCAACAGAAGACAATAAAACATCCAGACAGATAGACGATGAAACGAGGGACAGGAAAAAACTACCTATATATATATATATATATATATATAT
>NC_068985.1:94748640-94752207 GCF_001194135.2 Octopus bimaculoides | reverse complement strand
GTGTGTGTGTGTGTGTGTGTGTGTGTGTGCGTGTGTGTGTGTGTGTGTAACTGGAAGTATTTTTCTTACCATTGTGAGAAAGAATCTGCACAACACGATAGCAAACAGGGAAATGGGACAAATAATATTAGTGGGAAGTAATGTCCGTATAATAGTTTCAAAATACAAGTACACCAAAAATTGTTTAATGACGGACATAGTCGAGCCCGGCGGAATTTGAACTCGGAACGTAAAGACAGATAGAATTCCTCTAAGCATCATTGCCCGTCGTCTATACTGATTCAGGCCTCTCGCTGCCTTTCGATTTGTGATATATTGTCTAAGTATGTTCTAAGCACACATATATATGCTTACATATTCTTGTTTCCCTAAATTAAGTTACTTGACACGTATATAAATGATTTTATACTTTAGTGATTGTACTCCCAAATTATACCATTAGGCGAATATTTAATAGGGTTAATTCAAACCATTTAACACATTAAAGTTTTCCACTTATAAAGTTTACTGTAGATTTAATATACTTTATTGTTTTAACCTTTCAATTAGTTTAAATGCTTTGAACGTGACTAAATCATACAATGTGCATGGAGTAACAAAAGCGATTTCACATTTCATATAAGTTACGAAATCTTGTGATTTTCAGAAGTAGTTTGCTACAGACCCCAGCACCGCTTCTTTTCAATATAGCCTCTTTTTAACCCTCTCTGGTCATATATAATCTATGTCTCCTGTATCTGTTATCTCACCTAACACTTTTTTAACTATTCTAGTTTACAGATACTCTTCACTGTTTCACTATCTACGCAAATGATTATAATTTACACACACAGAAAGAGAGAAAAATTTAGATAGATGTAGATGATATGAAGCATAAATTTAAGCACTTCTTCCAGTCTCATGGCTGGCCGGTAACGAATTTTTCTGCAATATATGCATAGTTTATACTGTTCATGCTATTGTATTAGCATTATCATGCGTTTGCGTCTGTGTTTGTATGCGAGTGTGTGTGTATGTGCAAATGCGCACACACACATACATGACATCCCCACAAACACACATATATATGTTTGTGTGTGTGTGTGTGTGTGTGTGTGTGTGTGTGTGTGTGTACGTGTATGTATATACGACGGGTTCATTTCAACCTCCGTCTACCAATTCCATTCACAAAGATTCGGTCGGCCCGAGCAAGGAGAAAAAAGTAGTTTCCCAAGGTTCCACGCAGTGGGACTGAACACAGAACCCTGTAGCTGGGAAGCAAACCTCTTGCCAAAAAACCACACTTTCACCTATTATGAAAATAATTTAACTTTAAAAGATAACTTTAGCAAATAAAGCTCCACAACAGAACTTATTTCATCTCAACCCAGTCTTCAAATTTGTATAATATTGAGATGATAGCATGTTTGTTAATGAAGTGAAATTGCATGACAAAGTAATTGACTCTGCATTCAGATTTAATTCACATCATGCTCACCACTTATTTCTGAAAGTGGTATACTTGATATGTAAACATATATGTTGTATAATGTATTTCATGTCATTGTTATATATTTGCCATTTAGTCTTAGCGTTCTCGTGTCTTTTTGAATTATACATACTGCTCGCTGCTTTCGTTCTCAATATGTATACACTGCATTTACTTATAACCAAACAATGAATGTTGAGAGGTTGATTTTAAAGTATATGAGCTATTTATTTCTGAATTATTAGATATTTCTCCAAATAGATAATGAATTATGGTTTTCTTTGCTTATCATCCAAGGATTACGTAATTGACTTAGCTCACACTTTTTTTATATTTATTCAGTTCGTTCTGTTTGAGTGGTTAAGTCGAACTATGACTAAAGTTGTTCAAACCGCGACTGTTCAGTGTTTTGTTTAAAGTCTAATATATCCAGGACTAAATCATACTTCATACACCTCCTTTGTGTAAGCCTATATGATATGATGATAATTTGGCTATTTGTTTTGTGATCTGCAATTTGATGTAACTGACTATTCGTCTAACGCCTTCAAAGCGGTGCTGCAGCATGGTCGCAATCACATGACTGAACCAAATAAAAGGAAAATGTTATGTTGTTAACTTGTTGAAACTGTTGGAATGTTGATGAATGACAAGGGATTTTTCAGATTGCCGTTTTGGATAAGACTCCACTTCTAGTATTGATATGAGAGAACAGAGCTAGAGTAAAGCTATGCAATAACATCTGCCGCTGTTATATGCATACTAGCAGTTAAGCCCGGTTTCACCCTGTCGGGTTAGATGATGTGGCTATAAAACCTGCTCTGTGTAAGCATTCGACTTGTTTGGGCACGCTTACGTTAAAAAACAATTTCAGAACGACTTTTTTTCTGTCAAAACGCTAAAAATAACTGACCAACAAAAAAAAAACAACAACCAAGATTCAACTAAATCAAAAAATAAACCCAAATACTAAGCGAACAAAGATGAACCATCCCACCTCCATTGCGCGCACACACACACGCGCACACACGCACATACACAAATGCATTCACATACCCCTTTTACATAGACAGACATATATTCAGAGAGTTGAAACGCTGTTTGATTTATTGTTTTCAGCGTACAATTTTCATCATCCCACTACCAAGTATGACATCACCCCCGTCCTTCCTTATTCCTCTATCACCCCATCCATTCTCATTCATAAGCACAAGAGTATTATTATAGTACATTATCTCGGTAACCATGGGAGCTATTAAAATCATACAAAGCCCAGCAACACCACTGGATTATTCTACACATCTGTGTATTTTTTCGCGCAATTCCACCCAGCCGTTTGACCGTAAATCCCAAGACAAGACTGAATCGCCTATGTCAAATTTATATAGAGAGAGATTGAAGCCTTTTTTAGAAATACAATGACTGTGGTGTTTGCAATAATCATTGACAAGTTATAAAATATTAAGCAATCTATTTTTAATCATACATAACATTTCTGTTTCTACGGATGTCTGTTGGTGTATGAACCGTCAATAACTTTGTAGCGTTGATGGGTTCCCTCTAAAATCGAGAGAAAATACAAATCTACATGTTTGGATGAACTAAATAAGGAGTCAACAGCCCTTTCACGGATACATAAATGGAGCACTCATTGATATGTTTGAGTAACTCTCGCACAGATAAACCCGGAAGACGACATCTTGATAAGTGTGAAGGCCATCCCCGTACGATGGTTTGTATCATTCTAAGTTAACATTATCGTTGATGCATCTTCGAGCGGTACTACTCTTACCGCAGTGCCAGAAACGATAAACATATGTCATTCATATAATTTACAAAGTAGTTTAAACAAAATGATTAGATGCCAGATTCATTTCAAATATTTCACTGAACTTTTGTTTAAAACAATTAAATACTCATGTATGAATTCACATGAATTCACCTGGCTCTTCAGTTATTTCCAAATCATCGTTACAAAATAATCTTCAAAAACTCACGATGTATCTACAAATATCTCCTAATATAATAATGAGCGCGTAGTGTTTATATATACATATATATATATATCTAAATATATATATATATATATATATATATAT
>NC_068985.1:94745262-94748440 GCF_001194135.2 Octopus bimaculoides | reverse complement strand
AGAGAAAATAGTAATTCTGTGATGGAGAAGTAGTGAGAGAAATAAAACTGAAAGTTGAGTGAGAGAAAGTAATACCAATTAGAGAAAGGAAGGGTTGATAGATGAATAAGGAAGGAAGGTGTAAAAAAATCAGCGTTTCAAATCTGTATGAGTACATGTGTGTGTGTGTGTGTGTGTGTGTGTGTGTGTGTGTACGAGGGAAGTATGTGAATGTTTGTATGTGCGATTATTATGTACCGTATTTTCTATCTTATTCATGTATAAAATACTATAATGAGCCGCCATTATTGACGGCACGTGGTCAGCTGGTATATGTTATAAAACTCATGAAAATGGACAGAAACTAGATTATTGGATTAGATTAGACCTTTCGTTTTAATGAAACATTGACATATCTAACACAATTAGTATGCGGTTATCTTCCGTTTCATAATGGGCACATGGCGTATATACGTATCTCATTTTTATTGAGTTATCCATGTAATATTTACGATAATATCAGCTCTGTGGTTAAAAAGCTCGCTTCTAAACACGTTATTTCGGATTCAATTCCACTGTACCTTTCGCAAATATCGTCTATTATATTCCCGGGCTGACCAATAAACTCTGAGGTAAATTAGACTGAAACTGTTGAAGCCCATCGTATATATATATATATATATATATATATATATATATATATATATATATAATTTTTCTGATACTTTTACTTGTTTCAGTCGTTTGATTGCAGCCATGCTGGGGCACACGCTTTTAGTCGAGCAGAATCAACTCCAGGACTTATTCTTTCTAAGCCTAGCTCTTAGCTCTTATTCTATCAATATCTTTGCTCGAACTGCTAAGTTATGGGGACGTAAACACACTACCATCGGATGTCAAGCGATCGTGGCTGGACAGACACTGACACACACGGAATAGATATAGCTATACATTTTAGTGATCCAGCTACCAAAGAGGGGGCTCAAACCAGTTCGCACTTTAACATATACAATTATTGACGAGTTCTCCTACAATACATTTTATATTCTGAATTGATCTGAGCACTGCTAAAGCCAGAAAAATGCGACCAAAGTAAAATTACATTCTTATCAAGCTATCTTTGAATATATTCATCACTACTCCAGTGTTTGTCGATGACGCCTGTCGTTGTCATCATGATCTTTATATCTGTTTCACAATGCAATATGTGACTGAGGATGTGTCAGTTGAAACAGTAAATTTGAGGGGAACATCCCGAATTACAAACTGCGTGATTATAAGATAAAATCTTATCCCATTGTATTCTTCTGCATGTTAAGACACATTACTTTCAGAATATTGGCAATATATTCCTCTCCAAATTAATAGTTACTTGGTTAGTGGTACTTGAGGCATTTGGGTGCAAAGAAAAAAGAAATTTTTCCAAACAATGTAAAGCCACATGAGACAAATTACTACAGAAGCCAATGGCTAATAAAAAGAATAGTATATTTTACTAAAGCAAAACATAAAGCTAATCCTGGAAAAGAGAGATTTCACATTAATTCGGTTGTCAAAGAATCCTATATTTCCTATTACTATCGCTAAAATTATTCAATTTCGCTTTTGTACCAGATATTATTCAATTTTCAACGTGGCTGTTTCATTTATTAATAAAAAAATATATACTACAGTCTAAATTGAATTGTCTGACTTTGTTATTTTTATCTGAGAACTTGGATTTGTGATGTTCATATTTTCTAACACTGAATGAAATACAGTGAAATGTCTCTAACAGACGTCATTACTTCTTTCGCGTAGATATTATCTAAAATTATTTGAAAATATAGTATAATACGAATTTATTTCTACAATATTAAAAAAAAATTGAAATACTGGAAAAGATGTGAGGTCTGTATCTGCAATAAATTAGCACACAGAAGTGCAACAAGTGCATAAATTTTTATGTTTAGAAAATTCTATGAATGAAGGCCAGAAAAGGATTCATCATTTTGATTGTACTTGGACTTAATTAAACACATACCCACACACTCACACACACACACTCACACACACACGCACACACACACACACACACACACACTGTGTGTGCGTGGGTGTGAGAGATTACGGAGCTTGTACTTTAATCTTATATCCTGTCGCCCTTTTCTCATTTTCCTTTCCGTCTAATTAATCATACAATCTCACACGAAAAGTATATATTTATTAATGCATTTATTCCTGAACCCATGGTAATTTTCTGATGTTGGCACCTAATACAACAATTACTTTAACCTACATTCTTACGATAACACATATCATCGAAGTAATTTATCAGACTTTGGTGGGTACAGAAAATGAAATCCTGCTTTTTTTTTTATTTTGCGTCAACACCAAATAATTAATAAAGTTATAATAATTACACCATTATATCAGTATGATTATTTCATTAGCATATCATTAGCTTTATAACGCAATTAACGTTATCATATGTTTGAACCATTAATCTAAAACTACTTAATGAGTTTTTCCCGCTTTGTTTCCTTGTTTCTTCCTATTGTCGTCGCTCAAAACATCAGTTAATTTCTAAGCAGAAGAAAATGCAGCGTCTAAATGTCTATAACTGAATGCTGGTTGTGTTACACCAATCTATATCATACTGTGTTTAACGCCGATTTTTATTCATTGGCAATGTATACGCTAATCTAACACGAAAGTGGGTAATTTGTAAAATTAAATGCTAAGTTAATCAATAGGTGACTGATTAGCAATAGATATTAACACTCGCTTACCTGTCAGAGCCTCATTCATTAAAAAGCTTTCAATGCAATTAAGACTAAGTTAACACTACTTGGCCTATGCTTAAGACGAAACCAATGATAGCTTTATACATTTCATAATAGCATTACAAATGATCCGATTTGTTTCCAAATTTGGATTACATTTTGAGGATTTCAAAATGTTCAAATAGCTGCAAAATTAATTCAGTTTGTAAGAGCATACTAAATAGTGACACATTTTCTAGAATGTTTTCAGGTATATTCAAATTTTCCAGTATTCCTAGCCGCAAAATCGTAGTGTCATGTTCAAAATTTGGTATAATTATTTTGTTTGAACTGTTCTCAGTTTTTGTAGTGTTTTGCTCTTGGAATCTGCGGCAGTAATTGATAACTGGTTGTGTTTTACTGTTTAATGTTATTAAATACGTAATCTTATATAT
>NC_068985.1:94740854-94744597 GCF_001194135.2 Octopus bimaculoides | reverse complement strand
TATATATATATATATCAGAATGGTATTACGTATTATTTTCACGAAACCAAACATCTCATGTGTTCTAGATAAGGGATATGTTTTATTTCATTTTTAAGCAATTCAGATGTTCATCTATATATCGAAGCACGTTTCAATGATTAAATAGAATATTTATGTCAATTTTTTAAGTTTCTACTTGAGGATTATGTTTCTATTTCCTGTATATTTACTCATCTCCACTGCCATTCTATTTCTTGTGATTTATCCATGCGCCGTTACCTTACACCTTCCTGATTTATTCAAGTTCTTTATTTTGTTTTTTTGATTCACTCTTTAGTCTGGCCATTTTTTAAAAAATAAAATCAAAATCTATAAGCTGCTCACTTATCAATAACTAGCGTATGACAATTATTTATATTAATATGCAATCAGCAAACGGATGAAAAATAACCAAATTTCATTGCTCTTCCATCTGTATCACTCTCAGTGCCAACCCGAACACTTCCATCAACCACCATCTCGGCTCATAACACCATGACAATTAATACAACCTAAAAACTTTCACAATATATCACTTGTGTGTTTAGAGGTGTGTGATTGTAGCTGTATATAGCGTTCCATATATCTCGTCAGTCTGACTCTGATAGCTTTCATTAAACACCCATCTCTCTCTCCCTCTCTCTCTCCCTTTCCGTCTTGCGAACTCTCTTTCTCCCTCACCGTCTAATACGCCAATGAGGACAGTTCTCTATTCAACAAGAAATTCTTTTTTAAGCGTGACACAGCTGTAAATATTTTCACACGTATTCTACCATAAATATATTTTACATTGGGAAGACTTAACTCAGCATATTTCTCGATATGATTCGAACTTAATTAAATCATATAGTTGATAATTAAATACTTTGAAGAAAGTGCCTTCCGAGACTTAAAATTTAAACTACATTCACCATATTTACAGTCTTAAAATCAAGAATCTTTGTATTCTCTATATTTAAGATTCCACTTTAAATTTAGATAATTCCAGTGACATAACTGTCACCTATAGCAAATATCAATAATATTTTCCAATGTTAGCTAATTCTCCTCTTTACACAGCTTTCATTTTAAAAATCATTTTTAAATCAACAACATATTAGTTCTCTTTATATTTCAATTATATCTATAAAAATGTCACTAATTACGGGAAAATTGCCTTCATGTATCTCGGAGAAAATTAATGTAATAAGATTTTAAAGTATTCATCTGGCGAAATGGACAGATTCGCTTGATCCTCTTATTCCATACAAAAGTTGATTAAAATTACTGCAAATATAATTACAGTTATTTGATTTTTAAGCAATTGTTCTTTCTATTATTTATTATAGATTATACTCCAAGAAATATTTCTGGTAAATTGTTTTAAGTAGACGAGATGGATTTTTCCTTACGTAAGTTAGAGCTTATATCGATAAAGGCCTTTTACTGTGCACTGAATTTGAAAATCTAAATATGGAAATTGCAATCGTCTTTCACACACACTCTCTCACTATGTGTGTGTGTGTGTGTGTGTGTGTACACACGCAGACATGTATCTATCTATCTATATATATATATATATATATATATATATATATATATATATATATATATATATATATATATACGAGGGATGCTGAAAGGTTCCTTGCTTTAAGGCAATTGTGAAAGGTCTAGCTGGAGGCCCAACATTCTGAGATCTTTTAGAGAGTTAAGAAAAACTGAAGTACACAGCTGCAATAAGTGTGGGAATCCGGGAGGGAGTATGTTGAATAAAATCATAATTGCCTGATACTCCAGTATTTTTTTTACCCCAAGTCAGGAACTTTTCAGCACCTCCACGTAATGTGTACACATACATATTTATCATATACTTAGACAGACAGACCAACAGACAGACAGACTAACAGACAGACAGACCAACAGACAGACAGACCAACAGACAGACAGACCAACAGACAGACAGACCAACAGACAGACAGATAGGTAGACTGACATGTGCTATAATTTTATGTATTCTTGCACTATGAAAAAGGGAAACCCAAAATGCTTTACCTTAAGATGCCAGAGCGTATTTCAAACGCTGCTTCTAACATAAGTGCCTGACTTAGTAAATTCAAAAGACTTTATGTGTTTGGAATTAGCTGGTCCGATTTTTGTCTGCTTTTGTCTTTTCTACGTTGCATCTGCATAACTACGGACAGACTCTATTGCGAGGATTTCGTACAGTTTACCACTGAAAGCCAGCTAAGATGAATATGCAATTCCCTTCAAGATGTCTTTAATGTGTCGATTCATCCTATGTCGATTCATCCTATGTTGATTCATCATATGTTATCAATTCTCGGTAAACGCTGCGTTATCTAAACCAGATGAGAAAAATAATTGTTGTTTGTTAGCCGTATAGCAGAACTTAACAACAATGACGTGTCAATGAATGTCACACCTTCGCCCTCTGAGATGCATTATAAAAGCTGGTAGTAACTCAACATCGCCTCAGTGCTATTAGAGAGCAAATGATTGTCGTCACTCGAAGAATCAAAGAAAGAAATTCAGTGATAGATTTGGCAGGGCGCCGAACTAAACGGCATGTGTTGTTTATCAACGTTCCATTACATTCTTAATTCACCTCCTGTCAAGTCCTATTTTAGCATTTGCGATCGCTTCAGTGGTGGTGTCGTTTAAATGGCTGCCCATCTCCCTGCCAGATATTTTCTTCCAGGAAAATCAATTTCCTTTGCGTTTCACTAGACAAATGATCGATATGTAACATATATGATTGAGTAAGTGAATCTTACCATCATATGAATTATATTCCTGAAAGGTTTCTAAAATTATCGAGGTCATAGCGGAGAAAGTAGGGAACTAAGAGTAATCGACATAATAATAATAAGGAGAAGAAGAAGAAGAAGAAGAAGAAGAAGAAGAAGAAGAAGAAGAAGAAGAAGAAGAAGAAGAAGAAGAAGAAGAAGAAGAAGAAGAAGAACATATAGCGTTATATAACGTTGATATAGCGTTATTTGAAACGACGATGTAGGGAGTGAAACCGGTTAAATCTTTAAATATAGCAATAAAAATATTTTATACTCGGTGTATATTCAACTTCTATTTTTCTTATATATGCATGTGTATGTGTGTGTGTGTATGTGTGTGTGTGTGTGTGTGTGTTTATGTGTATCGAACTATTACGCTTCCACACCCTCAAAATATTAAACAAGGCCCTAATCTTTGCAGGTAAATTTGAACCCTACTCTCGGTCGCACATCGATATATTCTTAGCGGTTTTGTCTTTTATAGGTGCAGGTGCTGTTGTGTGGTTATAACATGCTTCCAAACAACATGGTTCCGGGTTCAGTCTCACTGTGTCGCATTTTGGACAAGTATCTTCTACTATAGGCTCGAGTGAATTTGATAGACGGAAACCGAAAGAAATCGTTTATATGTGTGTGTATGTGTGTATGTATGTATGTATGTATGTATGTATGTATGTATGTATGTATGCATGCATGCATGTGTGTGTGTATGTGTGTGTGTGTGTATGGTTGTGTGTGTCCCAACATCGCTTTACAACTTTCTATTTCTAACGAGTGGAGAGGTTTATAGCCAACCCCTTGTTATGATTATGTATATAATTATTATTATATTTGTAAAATTCGCCTATCAGCTTTTTATCTCCGCGTTGACCCCTTGGTAAAATCATTAATGATTTTTACCCTTTATTATAATTAATATATATATATATA
>NC_068985.1:94735152-94740185 GCF_001194135.2 Octopus bimaculoides | reverse complement strand
ATACACATATTTATATACATATACATATATACAAACATACTGTGTATACACACCGGACTTCCACATACTTTTCGGCGATCAAGTTCATTCACAAATTATTGCTAGTCTCGGGTGTTGCAGTAGAGGTCACTTCTCCAAGCTGACCCCCAGAAGGAGAATGCAAGCTTTTTGAGCGCACAGTCACACATATGTTGAAAGTTCCGATTGAGAAGTATCTTGATACCATGTACTATATCTTACCAAGAGCTAAATAATGCATCATGTCTCATGTTTCCTAACGATATACAATGGACTATTATTGTTGCTTACTGTTGCTATTCATTTCAAAACAGCCTCGAGTGAGTAAGCTAAGGATAAAACGCTTCATAATCATAATACTGCATACGTGCAGGTGATATTATTACCATTATAATGCGTGATAGGAAGAGACTCATTCTCTAGTGTGTTCCTTCTACTTAAGAGAGTAACGTTTGTCATCTGGTTTCAGCACCATTACATTTGAATCTTAATTACCTTCAGTGGAATCTTCACTTATCCACGAATTCGAATTAGTTCCCAATATCTCTAGATATCGTATTCTCAAAAACTCGGAAAATTCGAAAACTTATTTGGCCGTATATATTGTCACTCAGACTATGTGATAAGAAAATATACGAACATCTGAAGGAATTTTTCCTACAAAGTCTATCGTATTTTGTGAATACGGAGGAAATTTCTCTTTCGTTGTGGAAATGCAACGCTAGGTGACACATCTATGAAATATGCCACGTTGCATTCTGGTATGAATTATGTGGTAGGATCATGCGGTGCATATTAATGTTGAGGGGTATACAATAGTGCCAGAGTTATATAAAAATATATAATTATATTTCGTATATTTTGTTATACGGTATAACGTAAACAACGAGTGATATATTTAATACTGCAAGGCTAAGAAAAGAAACGCCAATATTTTATCAATGAAACACCAATAATTTAACAATGATTACATAGATAGATACGAAATAAACAAATAATATTATGACTGACAATATTTAAAATGTTTGAAATAGCCCAAGTATTATTGATATTTATGTTATTATTGCATTTATCAACATTAAATCTCAAAACCTGATGCTTGCATTCTCACTTTTCTAGATATTGGTCAGAAATAACACAAAATTTTCAGATCTCTAAAACAATGGGGTTAATACTTTCTTTTTTTAGAAAAAAATAGTAAATCTTCAACATTAATCAGATTCTATTGACTTTCAATAGACACCCACACTTCGCTGGACTTACATGCCCGACACAAGCACAGATATACACACATATACACAATGAAAAAATACATATGAATATATATATACATATGCAGATGTACATTTATATATAGCTACATCCGAACGCACAGACGCACACATACGCATATGTGTGTATCAAAAATAAGGGGAAAAAAATACGAGCAAATACTTTGTAAGCTCCCTGTGTAGATCGAAATCGGTTAACTAAATTAACTACTGAAGGCCGTCTGTGCGTGCATATATGTGTGCGTGGCCGTGAGTGTGAGTATGTGGGGGGGAGGGTGTCATATCACACACTTTTCATTTGTAAAACACGTTCTGGGACACCGGCTTTTCGACACGATTTACTTCATATATATCCATGTAACAATTTGTAGAAAGCTATGAAACATATAACAGAAAGAGTTAGCACAGATCACTTATCTCTTTATAAAAGTTTCCGTGAAAATTCCTTTGCCAAATCAAACAGAGAAATAGTAAATGAATAAATGTCTGAAAAGCACCCACTTGCAACTAGCAGATATTTTGGCTGTAAGGCATTCACAGAAAATGTGTTAGATATATCATGGATCGATTCACTCGTAGTATACGTGTGTGTGTTTGGTTTTGTGCGTGTGTACTCGGGTTTGTGCGTGTGTGCCTGTGTCACAAGATACTGTGAAACTTTTCCTCCTATTTTCTATTAATCTAATTACAAATAGAATAATGAACTGTATACAGTGATCAGGTTTACTCATCAGAAGAAATTAAAAAACTGCATGAACATAGAATATGCGCAGGGAGAGAACAGTGGGTGGGGGAATCAGGCGTATTTTTGACGAATTTCAGTAATCATAAACGCTTGGAAGCATTCAGGGTCTCGACAGCTAACAACTAAAGCAGGTGGGTTACTCCATGCCTCAGCAATTCTTAGGGATGCATTTCTACTGAAGTATGTAGTGATTTTTAGTTTTTTGGTAAAAATAGAAAGGATTTCATAAATAAACATGATTTGTGACATTAAGAGGTTCTGACATGTGTTGTTCTTATTTTCAATCTTAATATTATCTTGCAGTTTCAGGTGGCGAGCTGGCAGAATCGTTAGCACCTTGCGTAAAATGCTCGGCGGTATTTCGAACGTTTTCATGTTCTCTCAAATTCCGTCATTATCTTTCATACTTGAAGTTTCATTTTAAAACAAAGTACCAGTTGAGTAATGGAGTGGATTTAATCGACATCCCTACTTCTCCGAATTTGCTGGTCTTCTGCCAAAATTTGAAATCAGTATCAACTTCCAGTTGATCGCTTCATCTCAGATTAGGTAAACACTATTTGATGGCATAAAAGAAGTATTGTCATACTAGACGCAGCCCAATCTCAGCATCGCATATTCAGGTGGAAAATGTGTCTTATAATCCATCAAAGGCAGGAGTTTACTCCTTGTCATACACTGTACGTGTGTGTCAATATACTGTATGAGTGGTGCGACACACCTTTATGTATATATATTCTTGATTTAAATATAGGAATAATACAGGGTGTCCACAAGGTCTGGGTACATGGAGTAAATAAAATCATAACATAAACTGTTAAATATAAAAAATAATAATTTCTTAAAGTATGTGTTAATCCCCATGTACCCAGACTTTGTGGACACGCTGTAGAATTATCATTCTGGGTGCGTTTTACGGCTCACAGAAAAACGATACGACGACTAGCATATTCTTAATATGTTCGGAGTGATTCGAACATGAATATGCTAATTGCTGTTCTGTTCGTAATAACTTCTCCTTTACGACGTCTATGTGTTCATAGTAAACGCGATACATTAGTACAAGGAATTCTGGAACATTGGTTATTGACCTGTCGTGTTTCCACAGCTAGAAGCACTTCCGAATCAATGAATCTAACAAGATTCAATAGTGTTGTTTATA
Source organism: Octopus bimaculoides (assembly GCF_001194135.2). Lineage (NCBI taxonomy): Eukaryota > Metazoa > Mollusca > Cephalopoda > Octopoda > Octopodidae > Octopus > Octopus bimaculoides. The sequence goes on along the minus strand of NC_068985.1, from coordinate 94,736,989 downwards.
ATTTCAACGAACACACTGTTGCCTGATCGTGCTGATATCCGAAAATAAGAAAATTGTGAAATATGAGAGAAAAAAAGGAAAACATAAAAAGAAAAAAATAAAGAAACTAAAACGGAGGCAGAAATCATCCTTAGATATTTCGAAGGTGAAGTGTGGGTTACTGAAACAGTAGCAATATTCTCCTGATTCGGTAGTTCATTTTGTTAAACTGCTGTGATTTGGAAATATGCTTCAATGATAGAAATTGAATGAAAATCTTATGGTTAATCATAAATTATAAGCAAAAAGAAAACTTTCCCACTTCGGTATTTCATTTCATATGCTATATTACGCGATAGCTATGTCATCCAGCACTGAATGATATGACTGGTATTTTTACTCTTTAATATACACATATAAACAAATATTTTATCAGAAAAGTGTTCTAAAACTACTTCAAATCAACAACTGAATGTCTTCCATTCTTTTAAAACTTCTGTCATTTCCTGTTTGAATTAAATTGATTCTTTTATTCAGGTTGATTGCATAGAATGCTAAGCTAAGTGTGAAATTAAACTGAATGTTGCGGTAAAGACGCACGTAAATTGGATAAAACATATCACCATATTGATGATGGTTTATTTGGTTACGTAACACCTGAATTATCGATCATTTTAAGCGTTGGTTTGAAAAGGAAATGAAAAATATGAATAAACACGATTGTGATTATTACTAACAACAGTTTACAGAAAGAACTTGAAGTGTTTTTGTTGCCAAAATAAACTTCTCGGCTTGCCTCAATAGTTACTGTTAACGCTGTACTATATATTTGATATGTTCACATAACCAAGTAGATTCGTCAGCTAAATAGTTATATCTAGATTGAGTAGTTTTTACGTTTCAGGTAAATAGTCTTCCTTTGAGACAGTTGAAAAGTAAGATTCCTAGCAAAGCTGATACTTATTCACCGCAATAATAGCATTGCTATAAGCATTTCTTACCTTCTTGTGAATAAATATATCTGTAGTCTTATACAGGAATAAAGCCGTAAGTTGCATATTTCTATTAAGCGTGAGATCAAATGTTTTGCTTGAAACTCGGTATTAGGATGTGTTATTAAGTTCTGCAGAAACATGAGATTCCAGAAAAGTTACTAAAAGTATTTACACCATTTCAAATGGTGAATAACAAATAAGAGCATTAAATTGAGAATCATCAACGTTCTCTGAAATTAGGCAGTTTATATTCAAGCGATTGTTAATGTTTAGTCAAAGACCCCTGGTGTGAAATGTAAATAAAAGCTGATAATTTCCTAGCAGGAAAATATAAATAAATAGCAAAATCCATATTAACATAAACATACAGTATGTTTCACATGGAAGAATTACACCTAGTATGTAATCTTTTTTAATCTTAAGATATTTACGTATTTTATTCCTCTGAGTATTAGCGATTTTAGCATCTGCATGTTTGTTCAAATCACTTCCCTTTCTATGTGTCTCACTTTATTTTCAGCAGCATAGCTCATAATAGCTGCTTAGATATTTCTTCTTTTCTGCCAAAACCGTCCTCTCGTCCTTTATCCTCTGCGCTTCTGTTTAACCTGTTATTCAGGTTTTGGTTATAAGCTTGCAGAGGCCTATCAACAAGTATAAATCACCACTCTCTTTACACTTTTACTTGTTTCAGTCATTTGACTGCGGCCATGCTGGAACACCGCCTTTAGTCGAGCAAATCGACTCCAGGACTTATTCTTTGGAAGCCTAGTACTTATTCTATCGGTGTCTTTTGCCGAACCTCTAGGTTACGGGGACGTAAACACACCAGCATCGGTTGTCAAGCGACGTTGGGGGGACAA
>NC_068985.1:94734078-94735142 GCF_001194135.2 Octopus bimaculoides | reverse complement strand
ATATATATATATATATATATATATATATATATATACGACAGGCTTCTTTCAGTTTCCGTGTACCAAATCCACTCACAAGGTTTTGGTCGGCCCGAGGCTATAGTAGAAGACACTTGCCCAAGGTAGTGGAACTGAACCCGGAACCATGTGGTTGGTAAGCAAGCTTCTTACCACACAGCAGCTGCTGCACTACCGGGAGATATTTTGAAAATTAGAGCTGTAAAACCGTTTTCTTTCTTTCTTTTTGTCAATATTTTATACTGCACTACAGAATACATCTATAGATTTTACAAAACATTGCATGTATAGGTTTCAACCCCTTGCCTTTAAATGTAATACCCTCATAGACATAAAAAGAGAGATTAGTTGGTATCTACTTATATATCTTCAATCAGTAGTTATTTCATTTTGATGAGTCCCCTATTTTACAAACCACGGGGACATTCCATATAACTCCACAATAAAACTATTCATTTTTCTGTTCATGATACTATTGTAAATAAAAAAAAAATGTTCACATTCAAATGTAAATAGTGTTGACCAAAACTATGAATACAATCTATATAACATTGATCTATTGATCTGTTTCATGTTCGAACGTCAGATGGCTTTCCATAATGATCTTTTCCGACAGTTATAATATCCTGTTGTTATTGATATTTACGCTAGGCCAAGAACAAACGCTATTATTATTTTTTTCTTTTTGTTAAATAGAAAACCGGAGCAATAAGTTATTCACGGGAATTAATCTGCCACAGGTTTAAAGTATTCTTGACAATTAATTACATAAACTATACATTCTACCACATAATTTTCAAACCAAGACGGAATACGCTACGGAGTTTCTGGATTGCAACAATTATCGCTTAAATTCACACAAATCAAATTTTATTGTCTTCCATAATAGCGGTGACAATATTTTATTTAGTTTCATAGATATTAACAAAAGACAAAATCAACACCAATGAAATGTCATTGATCATATGACGACCACTCTGCTTTCTTCTACATGTGTGTGTGTGTGCATGTGTCTGTGTGTGTGTGTGCGCGCATGTGTGTATGTG
>NC_068985.1:94731860-94734068 GCF_001194135.2 Octopus bimaculoides | reverse complement strand
ATGTGTCTGTGTGTGTGTGTGCGCGCATGTGTGTATGTGTGTGTGTGTGTGTGTGTGTGTGTGTGTGCAGGGAGAGAGAGAGAGAGAGATTAATTTGCGAACATATACATTAATGTGTTCGCTCTTACACAGAAATACATCATATATTGATATTAATTCAAATATATATGGACAAGTTTCTATACCAGAATGATCTCAAGGTTTATCCGAAATAGTTCTCAGGTGGGAACATATTATTTGTCGAAAAGAAGTTCATTCTTTACAATGAATTACTGTCAGGGGAACAACATAAATAGACACAACCAATAACTCTCTCATGGCCACACGTTTCTATGAAACTGTATTAACACTAGTTTTCGAACCCTGCAGTTGATTTAATCCATATAAAAGCTACATACATATATACACGTAACGTAAAATTATTATATGTACGCATCATACATCCAAAGATTCAAAACGAGCATACAGATTGGAGAATTCTAAAAAGAAATAAGAGTAAATTTTCTTAACACTACGTGATATCCAAAATACCTAAGAACAATCCCCGAAGTTATTGCATGAGGATTATAGAGAGAAAAAAACGCTTACATTTCTGTATGGACAAATGTCACCTGAAACTTGCAGTTTTTGATAGGAACGATACAGCTAAGTAAAATCAATGACCAAAATTGTACAGTCGGTTCTTTCTTCGCGAAAATTGCGAAGACGATGAACTACAATCAAAGCAAAAACGGTAACTATAATATAAATATGATTGTTGCCATTATACAGATGTGCAGTATCCGATAAGGAATATGTAGAAATTGAGGAAAGACACAAACAGCTTGAAACACAGCTCACAACTTGATTTAAGGAGAACATCACCGTATACATAAACAAACCACTCAAGGAATAAGATTATAACACGAGTCAATACAATATCAAATGGCTTCAGGTTTTCTTTCATCGATCAAGTTTCTAGGAAACACCTCACTAATTGAAGTGCAGAGCAAATGGAAATTTAATATCCTTCTGTATTATAACACTGGAAATAGCATTCGTCAACAGATGGCATTACAGATGATAGATCGCAGCTATAACATATAACGTGTCTTCATAAGAACAGCGAAAGTTTGCGGAAAATATCGGATTCAGGATACAATTTTTGGATGCGAATTGAATAATGGACGTACGAACCGTCAGGTGCCAATTCCCGATAGACTATCCAATATCTATGGCAACTCACACATAAATTTCTACTCTTAAACACGTATTAATTAAAGGGCTTTATTGTCGTAAGAAACTAAAAGAATGTAACTCTATCAGCTGTAAGATAACACGTTTTGTATATGGTAACATCAAAAGTCATGCCACCAGAGTAATAATTGTATCTTCCGTGGATGATGTTGTTAAGTTAGTCAACAGTATAATCAACTCTTCAAATGTCTCTCCAAAATCATACCTCAATAGCAATAAAAAAAACATAGTTGATAATTATTGAAAAACTAAATATTAAAATATTACGAGATGGCCGATAGTCAGATAAGAAACTCGTGTAATACAGAAATATCTCAATAAATAGTTGAAGAAAGCATTAGAACATTCTAGACTATAATCACTTCTTGACTAGCAGAGATATTTACTGACTTGTCTGTCACCTCGTATATTGAGAAACGTGAGGGGTAGCTAGTGGTGGTAGTGGTGGTGGTGGTGGTGGTGGTACTGCTGCTATTGGGGGTGGCTGTTACATTTGCACTTGCTAGTCTTGTTGTTACCTACAGTAGAGTTATTTCTATTTATGATTTCAATATACGACTCACCACATTACTAAGACCCGAAGCATGTATTGTGTTTGCTTTGGCTTTCTATTGACTATTCTATTCACAATACTCTACGTAATACACGTCCAATGCCTTGCAGTATTATCTATTGCATGTTGTGTGTACAAGGACCCTATTATTTTACTATTGTCTTCTTCCCATTCATAGTTTCCCATTCTAGTTGTCTCTATTTGCAAACATTTATATTTACGCGATTTGTTCATTGTTTTAGAGTAACTGTATCTCCGGCGTGAATATTTCTCTTGAAGCAGTAATAATAATAATAATAATAATAATAATAATAATAATAATAATAAGAAGAAGAAGAAGAAGAAGAAGAAGAAGAAGAAGAAGAAGAAGAAGAAGAAGAAGAAGAAGAAGAAGAAGAAGAAGAAGAAGAAGAAGAAGA
>NC_068985.1:94723181-94731127 GCF_001194135.2 Octopus bimaculoides | reverse complement strand
TGTATCAATACCAGCAGATGACAACGTTTTTCTAAAAGAAATGGAAAAACTTTCAAAATACAAAGACCTGGAAATAGAGATAACTCGAATGTGGAATCTAAAAACAGAAACAATTCCTATCATAGTAGGTGCCTTAGGTATAATTAAAAAATACTCAGACAAATACATAACAAAAACACCAGGACTTACAAATATATATAACATACAGAAAATTGCACTACTGGGTACTGCACACATTCTACGCAAAACACTTTCAATACAGTAAACATAAGAGCACCACAGCAAACCACAGCACATACCCAAGGCGCACAGAACTGCACTCGGTAGTGAAGTGAAAGCACGTTATAAAAATAAAACTACTGAATAATAATAATAATAAAGCAGTACCAGGCACTGTCTCTCGTGACTTCTGGTCTTAACTGATGGAGTGTCATCATGTACGTGTTTTGTCTTGGTATAATAGATGGGCGACAGCAAATAATCTGCTCAATACCACAGATTTGCTTGTCAGTTGTTTGACTATAACCAGTTGAGTATGTCCCTTAGTGGCTCTGATCACGGGCAAACGTAGAGACGGAGCATCATAGCCATGTGCTGAGAGGAATTCATTGGGGTTTGAATAATTCACCTCTGGAAACATTAATGCTTCGTTGAACACCCTTGAACAACCCCTATTCAGGGACCATTTGAGTGGGATGGGTTACTCGACGTGAAGAAATCTTTAACTAGGCCCCACCTGCAAGATTATGCACTGCAAGGTCATATTTTTATATGAGATCATCATGTTGCGCACAAATGGTCGTGATGCATGTACCTGGTGTACGCTTATCAGACGGCTAGTCAAGTTGAGTATACTGGGATCCGTATATTTGTACCCGAGTATCACTTTGATGGTATGCACTGCTCTCTCACACAATAATAATAATAATAATAATAATAATAATAATAATAATAATAATAATAATAATAATAATAATAGTAATAATAATAATAATAATAATAATAACAAATGCCCTGATGCGGTATGCAGTACCAGGCAGTGACTCTCAGTAACTCTAAGCTGATTGGAAGTGTTACCATGTGCGTTTTGTTTTGGTGCAAAAGATGGGCTACAGTATATATTTTGTTCAATACCACAGGTTTATTTGTTAGTTGCTTGACTTTAACCGGTTGAGCATGTTCCTTAGTGGTTCCTGATATGTGCATCACTGACCACGATCAGATGTAGTGGGGAAGCATCATAGCTATGTGTTGAGAGGAGTTCTTTAGGATTTGAATAATTCTCCTCTGGGAACATGGTTGTTTCTTCTTTCATCCTTAAACAACCCTTATTCAGGAACCTTTTGAATGGGTTGATCTACTGGACTCGAAGAAAATTCTACCTGGCCCCCACCTCCAAGATCATACGTTTGATGTTTATCATCATATGAGGTCACTATGCCGTCCACATCTGGTTGTAAAACATGTGCCTGGTGTATTCTTATCAGACGAGTTGTCATGGTGGAAATATTGGGCTTCGTATATTTGTTCGAAGAATTGGTTTTTACAAAGTGGTTTTACAATACTTCTCAGTTTTTGATATATATTGTAAGCGAAGAAATGTTACGTTTATGATATTATTTTAGTATTAATTTTAGTATCAATTTAAGATAAAACTTCAGGCAACCAGCTGCACATGATCATTCAATAAATAAGCATAACATTTAAAACCTATTTCATATGAACTTCTACACAGGGAAAATGCAATTTCTCAAGTTGATTTCTAGCAGAATGTAAAAAATAAAATTGATACCATTGAACATCCTAGTGAGGAACTAAGTTCAAGCAAATATATGGAAAGTATCTTTTCACAATGCTCAGATAATTTCAAAGGATTTATTTTCTCAAGTACAAGTTATACAAGGAATAGTACCTATTGTAAAACAGTATGTTGACTCTACAACCGTTAAGGATTTTTTTTTTGTCTCATATAAAATAATTGATAACTGTTCTTTACATAAACAAAACGGATCCAGTTAAGAAGACATTAATGACAAAGATACGGAGAAGAAATAACGATACTCTATTTCAAGCAATATGGAAAGGTACTTAGAAATATCGTAGCAGTGAACGAAATGATTGTGAAGACCGATCCCAACATCGAAAGAATCGCTCACATCGACATCAGGACAAAGTTTTCCTAACTTACGAGTGTATCTGTCAAGATGTAAAATAAATGAAATTAGTAAAATATTCCCTGTTTAATTAATTCAAAACCCAATAATCTTTTCCAAGGCTAAGATTTAGAATTATTTTTTTCTATATTTACACTCCATTATGTAATTATATTTTTCGCAAAAATTTTATTATGTTATATTATATTATATTACATTGTTACATTATATTAAGTTATACTATATTAAGTTATATTGCATTATATCATATTAAATTATATCGTATGCTTCATTTCAAAAATCTAATGCATTTTGGACCATGGTTTATACTGTACATAATAAAAAATATTTCGCGGTCTTTGTAAAAATGAAATAACGAAAGGTGAAATGGAAACGCTGAAAAGCAAAATGTATTATAGTTCATGCGTGCTCAGCATGAAGAAGTGTTACGCAATTAGACTTCCCATATCAAAAATGATAATGAATGTACAATATCAAAATGATGAAAACCTTCTAATTATTAATTAGCTGAATAATGAGCTCTTAATAATTATTTTTTTCACCAGTTACAATTTGTATTGAATCTACCAGAGCGCTGTGTAGAAAGCTATTTCTATTCGTCATTTCAGTATCTTTTGTTTTTCTTTTTTATGTTTTAATTTAGAATTGGATTGACGTATTTAATTAGCGATTTCATCTCAAGGTAACTCTCGAAAGAAACGTCAGAATGCGTATATGTTTACGTTTTAAATTTTGTTATTAATTAATCATAAAAATTTGGTGGCACTTCGTTACCATGGTCGTCTCATCGAATTGAAAATGCTCACCTTTTCGAAAATTAGAAGTCTCCCAGATCAAATATTGAAAGTGTTCTTTTGGACCATTTCTTTACTTGAATGACTGTATTTATGTTATTTATTCTTTATTCCTTATAGCAGTAATCAAACTCCATATTTATGGATAAACAATTCCTTACCTTGAACAAATCGTTCAAATACGTAATAAATAAAAGCTTGTCTCGATTGCATAAAATGTTCATTTTTCGCTTTGACTATGAATGTTCAGTTCCCGTCAGTTTCTTTGCATAATTCTGGGGCAATTTGACAGTGTTTCTTGGTTGCATTCATAACCAAGTCCACGAAATTCGGTGAATGCGTTAGGTGTTCAAAACATATTTCAACGGTACTATTGAATAACGTTCTACAATCGTTTATAACGCATTTACCACTTTGTAGTTCTCTCACCTATCACTGTTAGAATAATCTTGTAGAGTCAGTTCCGTGGTCTCATATGTGACATTGAGCTTTCACAAAATTATACTTACGTATGACAGATGCATGATTTAGTACTCACAAGAGCAATGTGAAATAAGTTCTAAGAGAAATGCCTAGCACATATTATCGGAGCAAAATATCTAATTCCCTATTGTAACTAATATCAGATTTCCTTCAGATATCTGAATCCTTTACATGGTTCCAGAAGCAATTGCCATAGGGTGAACAATTTGCTGGTGCAATGGAGTTAGATAGGAGCAGCGACTGTAAAATTGTTGTTGGAGAATCGTTTTGAATTCAAGCTGGTTTGTCCACATTATTCAGTAAGGAGAATAGGGCTTGTTTACCGGTTTCTGTGGCTAGCATATTCCACCCTGGACGGGACTCCGCTCCGTCGCAGGGTTGCTAATTTTTACCCGCAATAGGACTAGAGCAATGAGTGGGACTAGAGCAATGAGTGGGACTAGAGCAATGAGTGGGACTAGAGCATTGAGTGGGACTAGAGCAATTTGCGCAAGAACACAACGCAAATCCCGGTCCATGAATCGAAACTACAATCTCTTTATCATGAGCCGAACACACTAACATCTAAGACATGCACTTCCACTATCTACAGCAAGACTACATAACTTCAATTCTTTTAATACAAAATTTATAATATGATGTGTTAGAAAAGAAAAAGAAATTAAATTTAGAAATTCTTTAACAGTACTAGAAGCGATTACGCAACAGCTGTATCTTGGTATATTTTTAAGACAGGCGGCATTGGAGTGAGAAATATATTGAATTTTATTTGAGAAGCTACTATCGCATAGTGGTTTATTACATTAATAAGTTAATGAGAAGCAATATTAACGCGTATATTCGCTCAGTAATATTACAAATTAAATTTCCTTGACAAAAGGAAGGCTTATTGGAATCTTTTTCGTCTATAAAATACGTTTTCTTTAAGTTTTCTGTGTGGGGAAAACATGAAAATTTAATGTGACTTCGAAAATAAATAACTTTACTAGCACCAGTGTGAGCTGGAATTTTTGAAACATCTTTCACTAAATTTCATGAAAGACAGTTCTAATCCGGCCATTCCTATTTGTGAGGTTAAGAGCACGTCACCATTAAAAACTCTCGCACCGGATGCTCCCATAAAGATAAGAAACAATGCAATTCCGATATCTTTTCAACCAGAGGAAATTTTCCAAAAATGAAAAAAAGAAGAAACAAATAGAATTTCCGTCCTACGTTCCAAGATAGGTACTATAGTGTTAGCAAAAACAAATGCTTTCGAAGAAGAGAGAAAAGTCTTTACTTTTGAACCGGTTAAATTTACTGTTGTATTTGTCCCTAATGTTATTATCTCTTCTGCAATTGTTGACAAACCATTGTTCAAGATGCCGTTTTCGTTCTAAACAACATTGTGTCTAGTATATGCTTGATAGCTATTCGTAAAAATGTTCTTTCTCGGAGATAATTGGCCTTCAGTCAGGTTTAGTTTAAAAATTAGGTTAGTGTACTTTAAGGAAATAAATGTGAAACATATTTTCCAATATTGGTAGATTATTAGATTTAGTTTTATTCTGCAAAGCTTTTCGCGGTAACTAAGCTCGTGGGCTTTTAAATATTATTTGTATACACAAACACACCACACACAAACACATTTACACGTATATATATATATATATATATATATATGTGTGTGTGTGTGTGTGTGTGTGTGTGTGTGTGTGTGTGTGTGTGTGTGTGTGTAATATAAATGAGTATATTTAGGGGTGAATGTATACAGAGGCGTAAAAGTGTGCATATACATATTTACATATTAACATGCACGTATACACATATACACATATAGATTACACATGCATATACATATATATGGAGGAAAGGATGACATGGAAGGAAGGATGTATGTTTTTTCATTGATACATGCATAAACAATACATATGGATTCATACTTGACGTGACTATTTTGCCGTTCGCTTTTATTTCGAAACTAATTTGATGGAAATTATTTCCGATGTTTTTTTTTTCTTTCGTTATGAATAATTGATAAACACAATTAAGTTTTTCCTGTCACATATTTCAAACTTATTTGGGTTCACGTCTGTGAAGATTGATACGCTTCCACTGCAACCAATTACTACTCAACTCTACAACAAAACATTTGTATCTCTTTCTTGGTAATTTTGGTGTGTTGATTTCAAATATGCTCTCGGATGTTTTCCATCACCTCAAAAGTTTGTTTTAGACTAAACACCAAAATTAGACAAAATTAAGAATTGAATTAAGGACGAAATACAACAAGCACATTCTTAGAACATCAAGTGTAAACAACACTAGAATATAAATGCTTGTGGTGATTTTAAAGTATGAAGATAGCAAATTATAAGTTATTTAATGAACAATATGCATGCTTTTTTGGTCATATTTATATGTATTTTGCCTATATTACATACTGCTATTTAAAGCTGGTTACCTTTAATACAAATGGAACCTAATCCAGAGCAAAACTGAATGTTAATCCACTATTTATATTAGAGGACTAGAGATGGACATCGTTTATTTGTTTGTTTTTAGAGCATCTGTTGGCCTCAAGCTAGCTTTGCGTAAGTTGCATAAAAAATGATAACTTATGCATTAAATATTTAAATAATTCCTCTCAGAAAAATGCATCATATCATTCTCCCCACTTGACAAAAATTCGTGCTGCCAACTGCCCTCAGGTTACTTAGAAGTTACATGTTTTGTCCTCCTATCGGAAGGTAAGGTAGTACCCATGTGAAATTATCAGGTTTTCAAGACTAATGTGAAGGCAGGGGAGGGGAAGGTATCCGCAAACCAGGAGCTTGTTCCGAAAGCTTGCAACATAGTGAACTACACTAAAAGCAGTCGTGTATTTCGCAGTATGTGTATGTTAAGCCAAATATACAGTACATTAATATGATTGATTACTATTTTCTGACTGTTGTTCTTTTTAGAGAGAATTTAGTGTTTCTTAGTTATACTCACAATTATATACTTTCTGGATTGCATTGTTCGGTTTTTGTTTGTTGTTTCGATCAAACTCATTCCATCCCTAGTCATCCATATCCATTTTATTTTCAAGAGCATCATTATCCAACGTGCTTTAAAGCAGTAATGTGATTTCAAGGAAATTTGTCTAGAGGCTTCAGTTGGTATTTTATCTTATATTAAATTTATATGGCGTCCATTGCTGTTCAGATCATTATCAGCGGGTTTATTTTGTATTTGAATAGTATACAGCTGCAGATAAACATAGTTACCACAATAAAATCTGAAAGTTGATTCTATAGAAGAATTTTAAATACTACACTTCGTTTTGCGTTGTATCATATAATATTACTTGTTTGGCTAAACAGGAAAGCAAACTATTGCAAATATTATTTTTTCCGATTGTTGTAATTTATACACGATGCAGGCAATGGGTTTGCCAGAGTCAAATAAATTTAAAGCAAGTAAATATTTTCTGAATCAAGTTGTGAATTGGAAATTTGGAATGAGAGGAGATCCACAACATTTGCTTTACATGAAGATTACATGAACTTCTGTAGAATGTTCAATTGACAAATGAAAAGTAGAAGTGAGATGGATCTATGATTACAAGAATGGAGACCTTTCCCTTCGACCTTCATAGTTCAAAATTATTGAATTTGTTCTTTCAGGCTTTCAACGATGGTTTGAAATATATTAAGTTAGAATTTAGAAACTATATTGATCTTCATAACACGTTGTGTTATGGAAAGTTCATCATTCCTAACAAAATATCCTGAAAGATCACGGTATTTCGAAAATATTTTTGTAAACGTCTAGTATTTATCCGAAATCACAGAGCTGAAAACTGCTTGGAGATTGTATTACATGGTGAATGCATTTGAAACAATCGGCAGAAGGATATCTTTCTACGTACATGTTTTGCACTAACATCTAGGCGTATACCTTGCATTACAGTATTGAAGTATTATTCTCACCAAGAGAGAATTGTCAACGAATCTGATACCAAAGTAAAAGTTAAGCAGAGTACGATGGGCAATATTTGTTGGGTCATATCATGAAACACTTCTGAATATCATAAACGTAAAATAACAAAAAAGGTGGCAGGGTTTTGCTTTGCAATATGTAAGTGCTAAAAATCATTAACATCAAGTAATAACTTCACGCGTTTACGCTTTGTGGCTGTGTCCTAAAGAGCAACTTAAACCGTGAAAATATAGAGTTTGACGTAAAACCAGATTAACGAAATAATGTCTGCCCAGATTTTTTGTACTCTGTAGTTACTGCACTTTCTAATAGATGACATTGAAATGTACCTAACAATATAAAGTTCCAGCTGGGAAAGAGAAAAGGCCATTCTTTGAATATTTGTACATTATAGCGAAATCTGGATTCAGATCTGAAATCGATAACGCTAAATTATTAGAAATACGTCTTGTCATTCTAATTATAAAAAATATGTGAGTGTGCTTGTGTGGTGTGTGTTTGTGTGTGTGTGTGTGTGTGTGTGTGT
>NC_068985.1:94719461-94722764 GCF_001194135.2 Octopus bimaculoides | reverse complement strand
AAAATAATCAATTGCTGGAAGTTAGTCTCTTCTGAGTATTATATAAGAACTATATTATATCTAAAGATGAAATAAAAATAATTAGGAAAGAAACAAAATTTTATAAATCTATAAACGTCATTTTCTCGAATAGTTTTAATGTTATTTTATGTAAGATTTCTCCAAGCTGGTAAGTATTGATTTTAAACCAATATATTGATTATGTAACCAAACTTCTAATTATGAAATTATATCAATATATATAAAAGCTTTATACCAATAATGTCACTTGAATTGAAGTCATTCTCTATGTTAAGACATTCCCATTCAATATTACGTCAGTTGAATGGAAGTAAATCAATGAAAGCTAATCCTAATAATTAATGGTATATAATGTGCGTATGTGTGTATGTATGTATGTATGTATGTATGTATGTATGTATTTGTTTCGACATTACATTCAGGATTGTTCAATACACGTTTATTTAATGTTGCTTTAGTAAAAACCGAAATCGTTCATATTTTCTCAGGCATCTTATTAGTTTCTCAGTTGTTTCGTTATTGAACTGATGGCAATTTCTAACATATCCAAAATACTTAAAAGATCTTATAGATGTGCAGTACTAGAGTGCCAGTCTCCTTAGTTCTCCTTGAAATTATATCCAATTAACCTAAAAGGGGAGGGCGCAATAAATGTTGTAGTTCTAGGTACGCATTACTTTGCCTCTAAAAACAATAAGACATTAGCGACAAACTAGCGAAATGGTTGTAAGTTTGTATGTGGCTACTACTGTTGTGTTGTATCCGGAGAAGAAACGATTATTTCTCAACTGTAGAATCAGCCAATCTTTAACATAGCTTCTCAGATAAATGAATATTGTAGGAGTAGAATTAACTTGTATCTCAATACAATCTCATATTCTGAAATAATGAGCTCCTTGCAGCTTATCACTGTCGCTTCTGTGCATTCAGTTCTTGTCAAACCACATTTCAACTAAATTAATTGATGTCATGAATGATCCTATAGTATATTTCCATCTATTCAGTTTCATAGCTCATTATTCATATGAATAACGTGGGGAGGCAAGTTCCTCTGATAGGACTTTCTGAAGATCTCATCACAAACAAACTTCAGAACTTCTCTTGGCTGTATTCACAAGCGAGACGAAAAGAGTCTAAGGATTTTATCTTATCACTGCCAAAGAGTATATCCGTATGTCTCCCGCCGAGTGGTCTCGCACTTAAAATACTTCCTGCAGTTCTTTAGTCAGATATATAAACAACATGCTGGTTATACTGGAGTGTGGACATCTCAGTGCGAGAATAGCTGCGCAATCTTGAGAGATTTTCTAATCTCCATGCTACGTACTCTATCTAGTAACGTTTCTTCAATACCCCCGCATAAGTTTATTGTTGGCGATTGTACGACCAAACTGAAAGTCAGTTTTGCGAGGACTTCAGAGATGGTTGTTCTCAAGACAAACCGACCCAATACTCACGGCACCGTAGTAGGTCAGGAATTTCAAATGCCTTGTGGATGTTAAAATGTGTGATGGAATGTATATTTGCCTCCACCGGAGGCAAACACTGTTGGCGCTTGTATTGTGTTGTCCGGAATGTTCGTGCCGATTTATAATAGCTTATCTTTCGTTTTATTTGCCATGAAACCACCTCAATTCTGAGAAAAAGGGTATTTTCAAGTTAAAGGAAAGATGGAGACGCATTGTGCAACAAAATGGTTCATATTTGGTTGATTAAACATGTAATGGCAAGTATTTATTGACCTTTTTCTTTCATTTAAAAATCGGCACGAACTTTCCGGACAACCCAATACAATGCGCTAGCTAGATGCAGTGCTTCATCATCAGAAGGTGGGAAGTTGGCTTAAAGGCGAAACTCATATCCAATTCGGTTTTTTTTTTTTTGGTGGGGGGCTACTCTAACCTACAACTGTGAATCTTGAGTGGTGTCGAAAGAGTAAAATCGCGAATAAATGGGGTTGGAATAAGGTTTCTATTACATATTAAATATCTAAAATAGTGATTATTTCTAGTTGCATGAAGATCTTCTTTGAATATACTAATTTTTTAAATATATTATGACAAAACAAGCTGTTTATTTGGTTGTGATTGTTGCGTGCATGGAGAGTTTAGTATGAAAAGATTGTTAGAAAGTCCATATCTGATACACATTTATAATGCGAAACGCCTTTAGAATTTATTGTTTGGCTGTCTCAGAGGATAAGGAAAAGCCAGCTTTAACCTGAACATTCAGAGATCGATCTGCTAACCAATCGTGGCAGATCAATTAGACCAGTGTAACGTAATGCATTCTACCTATATTCATAGAGCAATGCTAAACAGAACGTATGAAATTTCAAACTTTACTTATTCTAAGTTAGAAAACTGGATTTCATGATTCTATATAACAGAATACGAATAGAATACGAACAGAATAGTAGATTAAATTTAATTATTCAATCCAATTTTTCAATTAACTTTCCTTCACAATGAAACTAATATTTCATTTTGATACTTTTAAACACTAGATATAATCCATGAATTACAGTGGCTCCCAGCGAACGATTTGTGCTAAGACAGATTTATGTTTATAAGTTACAAATATTAGGAAAACATTTCACATACACACACACATACACACGCACACACACACGTCTAATATAACGAAATACTGCTTCGGTTAGTATGGTATTGGCTCTGTAAGTCTTAAGATAATATAGGAGAATAAATATGTATTCACTGAGAATATAGCGTCACAAGTAATCTCAACACTGAAAATAAAAGCAGCACCAGCGTTTGATCGGCGTTCCGGTCATGGACAGTCGGCCTTTTATGGTATGTTATATGCAGGATTAGTCTATACATTATATGCATCTCTTTTAAGGTGTATTACGTAAATGTTGCTGGTATTTCGAGTAGACATATTACCAACACAAATATTCCTTTTCCCAAGCTAAATGCATTGTTCTCCTTTTTATCTAGAACACCAAATAACTGCAAATGGCATTATACTTCCCAGTCAGTGAGATAAACACACTTCATTGCTTTTAAGATAAACATAGGCGAAGGAGTGGTTGTGTGGTAAGTAGCTTGCATACCAACCACATTGGTTCAGTTCTACTGCGTGGCACCTTGGGGAAGTGTTGCCTACTATAGCCTCGGGCCGACCAAAGTATTGTGAGTGGATTTGGTAGACGGAAACTAAAAGAAGCGAGTCGTATGTGTGTGGGTGTGTGTGTGTGTGTGTGTGTGTGTGTGCGTGTGTGTGTATGTATGTATGTATGTATGTATGTATGTATGTATG
>NC_068985.1:94717718-94719343 GCF_001194135.2 Octopus bimaculoides | reverse complement strand
GGTGTGTTTACGTCTCCGTAAATTAGCGGTTCATCAAAAGATACCGATAGAATAAGTACTAGGCTTGCAAAGAATAAGTCTTGGGGTCGATTTGTTTGACTAAAGGTGGTGCTCCAGCATGGCCGCAGTCAAATGACTGAAACAAGTAAATGAATATAAGTATAATATGAATTGCAAACGGGACAATTACACGATATATGTTGTTGATATAATGAGATTTAGAAGACAGGGCAGCAAGAGAACATGGCATAGAAACATAGGATCACTCATGCGTATCGCATTTAAAGAACGGAAGAAGAGAACAAACGATTGAAAATGCTACTTTGACTGAGCTTTGATTTTTACCAAACAAAACCGCAATTATCTACAGGAACACAAAGTAACACTGTTCAGCCTATACATACAGTGCACAACTGCATATCAGCTCTATGGTGACATAAATATAAATAGGAAAACCCACTAGAAATATGAGGAGCAAAATTTCTTGTTTAATCGAACTCTATCTTTGGAAATACCTCCAAAGAATTATTTGAATTCACTACAAACAAAAACCAAACATGCTATGTGAACATCTATCTAAAAAATATTGTCTCCATCATTCAATCTAAACAAGGATATCATCCTCATGCACACGAGATTAAAAGTATCATCAATAATATCGTTTAATTTAAACATTTTGCCAGAGTTCAAGTCGAAAAAACAAAAACGAATGCCAAACTTTCAGCGAGAATATTTTGTTCACCTTCATGTTTTTTTGTTTTGTTTTTTTTGGCGGCACAGCCACAGAAATATTCAAGTTTAGAATATCACTTTGTAGTTCATCGATTCACTGCTGTTTGTCATATTTGCGTGTATGATGCTCAACCAAAGAAATTGAAAGAAAGATTTCTGTGGATCTCGCTTGGTACACTATGATGATCTTAAGAAACTACAAAGCGATTGCAAGTACAATAGCAATGTGATCAACACGTTGTACTATTGATCACAGAACAACAGCAAGTTTCTACTTTAGTCTGACAAAAGAAGAAGTCAGTAACTGTAGAATAAATTGCTTTCACAAATCTACACGTTTTCTGAAATCTACGGTGACTATGGTACCAGAAAAGCACATACAAAATATATTACAAACGTGACTAGCTGAACTTATTCAAATTATTGTCTATACTTTGTGCTATCGTATTTTATGTATATGACTGTCTATTATATGTGCATACGTACACAGCCACACACATATACACACACGCATACACACACGTGTGTGTGTTTGTGTGGGTGGGTGCCACACACTTATATGTGTGTGTGTGTGTTAAATAAAATGAGACAACAAAACCAAGGCTGTGTGGAGTTTTCAGGATATTTATAAAGAGAAAGTTAGTCTTACAGCTGTCTCTGGAATATTAGGGATATCCCTTCATCAGAAACGATGTGAGATGGTTAAATAGAGGGAAGTATTAGAGTTCAATATAAGGAGTTATTTTGGAAAAGGAAGCGAATAAGGAGTATATAGGGAAATAGGAGAATGAATGTAGAAATAAGGATACAAATGTATAAATATGTTATAGTTGCAGTTCCATTACATACTAGCGTTACCAACCACCTTGGGTCTTCTAGATACCTTTCATATA
>NC_068985.1:94713909-94717653 GCF_001194135.2 Octopus bimaculoides | reverse complement strand
ATATATATATATATATATATATAACGTGAAGTATATTTGCCACTTAGATGTGGCTAACCACAAAGGGTGGATGATGCTGTAACTTGTAGCCCCAGGAGAACACCTCCTCCAGCTGGCTATTGACACTCTTTCTGTGCCCTATCAGTATTTGCAAAGGGAAGCCATCCTTCCCATCTTTGACCTGACGTGATACGCATGGACCGAGGTTTCTGGAAATTTACCCGTCGTCAGCATACGACAATCACCGGTCTTCGATGCGAAGGGGTCCCAATGCAAATACATATATCCTTTTTCCAGTGTCGAAAAGTCACTGATCTCGAAAAAGTGTAAACAAGCAATAATAAATCTCTGAACGAGGTTCAGAAAAAGAAAAGCGATAGAATAAGTACCAGGCTCACAAAGAATAAGTCGTGGGGTCGATTCCTTCGACTAAAGCACTTGCGAGTAAATAACACCAGGCAGTGCTCCAGCATGGTCGCAGTCAAATGACCGAAACAAGTAAAAGAATAAAAGTATATACAGACAGACAGACAGACAGACAGACAGATAGATAGATAGATACATAGATAGACAGAGAGAGAGAGAGAGAGAGAGAGAGAGAGAGAGAGAGAAAGATTGTTAGACAGACAGACATAGATAGATAGATAGATAGATAGATAGATAGATAGATAGATAGATAGATAGATAGATAGTATTATTCTGTATATTCTATTTTTTATACTACGTTCATACAAATTATTATGTTTGCATGCTCATATAACCAGTCTCCAGATGTCTATAATAATGGTAACAATAGCAAGTTGGATTCCATTTTCTTCCACAAAAAAGTAGTAAGCAAAGTTGCAAATTAGTTTCCGATTTCACTGCCAATTCCAATGCAGTTAATACACATATATCGCTGATAACTTTCAATCACTATACTTGAAATCTCTGAAGAAATATAATTTATTACGTTATATATCATTGTCAAAATGAATATGAAATGATGTATAATCGGAAGGAAATCGAATTTGTTTTCACGTGGACATACTGTTTTTATAAATCACAAAACAAATTTGCCTTATTATTATTATTATTATCTGTCGACGTCGTGTGTTCACATGAAGTATCACATTTTCCTAGAGTTATGCAGATCTTTTAGAAATCTTATAAAAATCAGTAGTACGTACGTCAACTTCAATCTATTCTTAGAACCTATCACAACTTCAATACAATTTGTGAACACAA
Source organism: Octopus bimaculoides (assembly GCF_001194135.2). NCBI lineage: Eukaryota > Metazoa > Mollusca > Cephalopoda > Octopoda > Octopodidae > Octopus > Octopus bimaculoides. Next base: position 94,716,426 of record NC_068985.1, on the reverse strand, counting down.
ACTCTGACCACATTATATTACATTCTCTATGAAATATTAGCAATATGTTAATTTTATACCTTCTACGTTATTGCAGTGAATAAATTATCAAATTGTAAATTCTGATAAAACGAATAAATTGATTTAATTTTACTTTGAGAGTGTCATAGTGCCCAATAAATACGCGCATTTAAGTTCACATTTAATTTTCCTCATAATGCCCGGTCTGGCAATCGAAACCGCGATCCTTCGACGGCGAATCCATTGTCCTAACCACACTCTATAGTATAAGAATATCGTTTTCAACACAGAACTGTAGGTTAGACTTCGAATAAATCATAGTCAAGAATTAAGTTGATTCTTATTACGTAATTAAATGATTGACAAGAAATACCGAATGTCTCTTTTAGCAAAATATTTTTCTCTATTTGCCAGAAACATAAATTAATCTATTCTAGAATTAAAATCTTCTATTCAATCGCTCTTTTAAGTCGATTATCAATGTGTTGTAACTGGTAATAAACATTTTTAAGTTTAACTCAACAGATTTTCTATAGAATTCAGCCAGCACTGGAACTTAAACATATTCGTATACGAAATGTCGTAAATAAACAATGCGATCTAGGATAGAAAATCTAAGTAATGAGGGTATATGCAAATTTGAAGAGTTATTGCACTTTCATCAGCATCACATCCAACCCATTAACTAGCCACGAACACATTGCTTGTGAATACCCATTAAGTTTAGCGGTATAACACTATTGGATAGGCAATTTACGTAACTTCCTGGTTTTCCGAAATTATAGGAAATTTCTTCGAACATTCTGGTGAGTTGAAGTAGTATTATTTGGTGTTATATTGTGGTAGCTTGTTTGTACTTTCCCTCCTCGTAGTGGAAGGTAAGTCAAGTGGAAATTTTAAAAGATATAAGCGACTCGGATATCAGCTGCTCGGAACTATTCTCTTTGGAACAGTCAGAGCTGTCAGATAATTTGTGGAGTAAGATGGAGAAACGCGCGAGAGGAGATAGAAGCTTTGCGGAGATGGCAAACATTAAAAAAACATGGAATGGAATGGGATAAACGGAAAAATTAATCCGAAATGAAGCGGCGAGAAGGAACCAATGTGGAATTAAGCCCTACTGAGGAATTGACTGTCAACAGGAGGGAAAGTAATATCACATACAAGAACTTTTCCGTTGGATATGGTCCAAAGCCATGTATTTTAACGAGTGAGGAAACGAGATATAATTTCTGTTTTTATACCAACCACATTTATGCCATAACAGAAACGTGTTTGTTGTGGTTTCGATTTTCTACCAAATGACTCGATTGCCTTCTTCCAACCTACCTTAATTATCTGACGTATGTAGTCAACCAATTTACCCAACCAGTACTATAAACTTAATTCTAAATGCAAATATTTCAGTTTTGTTTTATTTCAAGGTATTTGGATAAAAAATAATAAAATTAGTTAAATAAAATAGCTTTTAAGTGTGATGTAAAATCTTGTCTTTTTTTTTTTTTGCATTCTTTTATTTAAAATTGCTATTAGTAATCTTGAAAAATAACAATGCATTTCATTTATCTATGTAAAAAGATTTATTGTAAAAGTTTGATTTTACTGTCTTTACACACATGTGTTGATTAAAAAAAAATGACAATTTTCCATAAATTATCTTCAATATAACATTTTAAATAGCGAAAATGCTGTAATGATTGTACTGAAAAAAATTGTTAAATAACTAGAATAATTTAGAAATGTATTGTTTTAAAGAGTATTCTGTCAGCTTATCTTTATTAAAATAACAATGGCTACTTCAGAAAGCAGGAAATGGTTGGGGTCAGATGAACTACTAATGGCAAGTTGTCTGAAAGTTTTCTAAAGCAATTGATGGACGTAAGCCACGACACATGACGTTCAAAATTATCGGATATTAAAAGTGGTAAAACAGAACAAAAATAGTGGCTGCTTTCCTGATAGGTATTTCATCTTGGTAAATATTATATGAAGCACAAGAAGAAAGGGAACCAAATTTATATTTTCTGCTTTGTAAATATTTTAGCAGACTAAATCCATTAAAATATCAATATATTTATTGTTTCCATTAGGATGATTAGAAATGTACTTGACACTATTTCTCCGATATGTTTTTTTTTCACAAAATATTTTTTTAAAGAAATTTTAATATCCTTATATAACGAAGTATGCTGTTTTGGGGTTTGTTTTTTGCAGCTAACTTGATGTCACGTCATGTAGACACTTTAGTAAGACGTGTTCAACAGAGTATTAAGTTGTGTCAAAACAATTTTTTTTTCGTAATTAACGAATTTGAAATAATAGATGAGTTAATTATAATATGTGTCAATTTAAAGAGTTACGGTGATCATATCCACAGCCATAAGGCTTCAAGTTAATACAGGCATCATAAGGGTTCCATGATATGTGCGAGTGCAGGCGCAATGGCCCAGTGGTTAGGGCAGCGGACTCGTGGTCATAGGATCGCGGTTTCGATTCCCAGACCGGGCATTGTGAGTA
>NC_068985.1:94711462-94713899 GCF_001194135.2 Octopus bimaculoides | reverse complement strand
ATAGGATCGCGGTTTCGATTCCCAGACCGGGCATTGTGAGTATTTATTGAGCGAAAACACCTAAAGCTCCACAAGGCTCCGGCAGAGTATGGTGGCGAACCCTCCTATACTCTTTCACCACAACTTTCTCTCACTCTTTCTTCCTGTTTCTGTTGTACTTGTATTTCAAAGGGCCAGTCTTGTCATACACTGTGTCACGCTGAATCTCCCCGAGAACTACGTTAAGGGTACACGTGTCTGTCGAGTGCTCAGCCACTTACATGTTAATTTCACGAGCAGGCTGTTCCGTTGATCGGATCAACTGGAACCCTCGTCGTCGTAACCGACGGAGTGCTACGATCGGTGTGTGCGTGTATGTACTTCTCCATAACGTGTCTGACTGCACTGAAAATAGATTTTGCATAAGGATTTTTATTAAGCGATTATATATTTTATTACTGACTGCAAAAAATTCCAAAACGCTAGATATTTAGAGGAAGTGGATATTTGATTAAATGACTCCCTAACCGTTGAGAGCATTTTACCAGATCATCCCTGGAAGGATTAAAGGCGAAGATGGTATGGCAGTATTCGAACTCGCACTCGCGACAATTACGAAAGGGTTATATTTCGCGTTTAGGCCACAAATTAGTAGTAATTGTGAAGAAAACATTGTCCATCACCATTTCCCCCATAAGCTGATGTGTACTTTAATTTATCGACCCACGAAGAGTAAAATGCAAAATGGTAAGAGTTGAACTCAGAATATAAAAGTCGTGCGCTAAATATCGCATGACAATAACTATTTCTAATTATGAATTTTTGGCACGACGAACAATTTCAGTGGGGATGGGGATATTAATCGCTAGCAAGAACTCAGTATTTCGTTTTACAATCATGATAACTAATACGATACAGCTATCAAAGAATATGTGGTAACATTGATCCACTTAGGAAATAATGTAGTTTTTCCCAGCCCAAGAAAATCTTGCATCAAATTTGATCACAACTTCTCGGTTGGAGGTGACCATGTGTTGTAACGGACGAGGAAACGAGATATAATTTCTATTCTTATACCAACGACATGTATGCCATAGCAGAAACGTACTTACTGAGGTTTCGATTTAAACTCGCACCCGCAACACGTACGAAACGGTAATATTTCGCGTTTAGGCAGTAAATTAGTAGTAATTTTGAATCAAGCGTGGTACCTCACCATTTTCCTCAGAGCTTGATGTATACTTTGATTTATCGACCCACGAAGGATTAAATGCAAAGTGATGAGAGTTGAACTCAGAATATAAAAGTGCGCTTAATACGGCATGACAATATCTCTTTCTCACTGTGAGATTTTTGGCACACGGCGGGCAATTTCAGGGATGTGGAAAGAGTCGATTACATCTACCCTAGTACTGAACCGATATTTATTTTACAACCCCTAAAGGGTAAAATTCAAAGTCGACCTCAACAGAAATTGAACTGTGGACAAGAAAGCCCGAATAAATGCATCCAAGCATTTTGTCCGTCACCCTAACGATTCCGCCAACTCGCTACCTTTTGATAGTTGTTTTAAATTTTGGTACAGTAGTTTTAAGCGAAAGGGGTTTAATCAATTACACCGACCTCAGTGCTTGACTCCTACAATATTTTACTGCCACCTGCTTGAGGGATGGCAAAGTGGATTTCAGCGCTTGTTGAATTCAGAACGTAAAGAACTGGAGGAAATGTTTGATGCGATAAAGATTCTGCCAGATCCCAACTGTTCTGCTGTTGGAACAATATAAATATTACTTGCTGTTCTATTGTCCATAAGAAAATAACTCCAAACCTTAATACTGATATTATACTGTATTTGTGTAAACCTTTCGTTGTTTTTGTTTTTTTTATTTCTCTCAGTGACATGTAAGATAAACAAACTCTCTCACGAACTGCAACAAACAACCTCTCTCACGTGTAAACTTATTTTAGCTTCAGTGGGGAAAATGGATTTATATAGCATAAAAATTATACTAATAACGGCGTAAATATATAGGAATAAACGGGGAACATTATTACGAAAATTCCCCTTTGTAGTGTATATTAAGTATGTACATTAAAGGATTTTAGAAGTCAATGCTGGGTTTAAATGTGGCAATATACAAACTATTACAGAAACGTGAAAACGATGCCATTAAGATATAAAAAAAGTAAGCATGAAATATTGGGGGTGGTTTTCGTTGAAAATATGAAATAACGATATTGTTTATTAAAAGTAATAAATAGAGAGATCTGATATAACTGAACACATAGGAAGGCCATTGGGAAAGCAAATGACAAAATGGACAAACAATATAAGTTTAGAGATTGTTAGTTTCACACAATGTGCATCATGTGAGGAGAATCAAAATGTGCGCAAGTTACACATATTATACATACAAAGATACACGCATATATATATATATATATATATATATATATA
>NC_068985.1:94699151-94711362 GCF_001194135.2 Octopus bimaculoides | reverse complement strand
TATACATTGTGATTAATTTCTTTCTATTCACAACACTTCTGTACATTTCCAGCAAACATTCTCTGTAAATCACAGACTTCTTTGTATAATGACGTGTTTCAATTTAGATTAATTTCCAAATTCTTCTCTGATGTTAGTTAATAAATATTTGCAATAACTACAAGTTTGATCGGAGCTAAACACATGTGAATAAACAACATAAGCAACAAGTAAAGACAAGCAAATATCGAAAGCAAGAGAGAGGGATAGAAAGTGACAGAGAAAGGGAGGGAGAGCGAGCGTGAGAGAGAGAGCAACAACGAGAGATAATGGCTATGTAGTAGCGCGAGATATCCTCCTATTATTATTATTATTATCGTACACACAACAAACTAAACGGTTGGAAAAGAAAATATCTTAACATCGGGCTTCAACAAGTAACCTTAGATGCCAACAACTCTCCTAAATATCCTAGCTGACCCTAATAACACGGTTTTCTGGAGCTGTGCTAACTGGGTTTTACGCCTATTTCCTCTATCCATCTGTTCAGATCTTTTGGGAGAGTTCCGAATGCACCTGTAACCCATAGTTACTGGAATACATTTTACCCGCACTTTCCACAGTCTCTGTAATTCAATGGCTAGGTCCTCTGTATAGCATTCACCACCTTCAATGACCACAGTATTTTTTCCACTTCACGTCATCATATGTAACCTGTTTCTCTTCTCTTCTGATAATCAACCATTACTAGAGACTGCAATATTTATGACTAAACAGGTTTTTTCCTCCATTTTATTCACAAGAACAACAACACCTGGTTTTCAGTGTTATAAGGTGAATAAATGTGCGCGGGCTGGGATCATGGGAGGAGAGTCGCTTGTCTAATGACATCAGATCGTTTGGTTTCGATCTAATAGCAATCGTGGAGACCAGGATTTCCGACACATGCGTGCTTAGCACCTATTTTTGGCTAATTTGAGATCTTCGAATCTCATACTCGGTCCGGCAAGAAGACGGGTAACAGTGCTGTGACGGAAAAATCTGACCCTCGAGAGACGGTCGATTCACCTGGATCCGGGCGGTAAGGCTGTGATTCTGATCGAGAGCAGTAGCGAAGCTGCTGCCTTTTAAAATTAGACAAATAGAGCGAGACGGCCGGACTTCTCCAGGCATCTGGATGCTTTCTTGGGAAAATTCCAATCTTTAGTGTTAGTGGGAAATCGGAGCGCCATCTTGAATACATATCTAGATTATGTGGGGTTAGCTGATAGTTGTGATACGTGCATCGCAAACCCCAGTCGATTCCATTTGGCCCACATGTACAGATTGGATTTCTAAATTATACTAATGTGGGCATGAGCAAAGAATATCAGGTCCCACAAATCCTATCAAGATAGAGTACTTTGTAGACCAACAGATAAGCATAATATGGGTTGTCTACAAATCAAAGTTGTTTGCCACACAGATCATAAGTAAAGAAAGATCCTGTGACTGGGAACTGAATGTATCATATCCGGTGTGCCAAGTTTGCAGAGACAGATTTAGTGAAATAGTTAATAGGAAGATAACAGGTGTAATGTCAAGAATCCACGGTGGCTAGCCTCAAGAATGTTATATTAGAATACGATGTTACTATAAAATCGAAAGGAGACATTGATAGATTGTTCTAGGGTGGTTGAAGAACAACTCAGCAACTAAGAAGCGTTTAAGCAAGATGTTCTTAGCGGTGTGTTGGCAGCGAAATGGGTTTTTGACCAATTCTTTTGCACTGAGCACAAAGATTGCGTAGTCATATGTTAGGTGCTGACTCTAAGGAATTAGAGAACGAGAGCCGTTCGATGAGCCATGTGGTTGAGGCACTACTTGATGAGAGAATTGCATTTCGACCCTTAATGTTTTGAGAGGGCTACTTGATTCCAAGCAGATGTGTACGACTTCTTGGTGGCTCTTCGCTTAGCTATTTGAGGCAGATAACGAACCGAAGACGGATGTGGACTTTACCACCAACGTACTGCACCTCACGAATATGGACGCAAAGTTCTACAAAATCTCGACAAGAGCTTACGAAACACATGAAGAAATTACACGTGGCAGTGGCTTCAGGGGCTGGATGATCTGCCTTACAAGCTTCATCCTCTTATACAAGATTTATTTGCTGGCTTCCTTGTAGATAGCTCGCTACAGAAACAGGACAATGAGGGTGTAGAGGGAGAGATAGAGGAGATGGGGCTAAATTTGTAGGTGGGTGAATGTAGCAAAGATTGCCCGAGTGAATGGGCCTACTCTAAGGTTCGCCTATAGACTGAAGGGTACGGAGATGAGAGAACTCTTCGTGTGTAGAGTGACTCGGAATCTATGGGGTTCCTTGGTTGTCCCTAGTTGGCATTCCCACTCTATTTAGGAATTTTGTCGTTAGAACGTTTCTGTTGTAAATCTTTTACTCTTTTACTTGTTTCACTCATTTGACTGTGGCCATGCTGGAGCACCGCCTTTTAGTCGAGCAAATTGACCCCAGGACTTATTCTTTGGAAGCCTAGTCCTTATTCTATCGGTCGCTTTTGCCGAACCGCTACGTTACGGGGGACGTAAACACACCAGCATCGGTTGTCAAGCGATGTTGGGGGGACAAACACACACACACACATACGACGGGCTTCTTTCAGTTTCCGTCTACCAAATCCACTCACAAGGCTTTGGTCTGCCCGAGGTTATAGTAGAAGACACTTGCCCAAGGTGCCACGCAGTGGGAATGAACGCGGAACCATGTGGTTGGTAAGCAAGCTACTTACCACACAGCCACTCCTAATTTTTTTTTACATGTCTTTATATAAATCCTTACTGTCATTTGTCTTCGTATTTTCCTAAATGACATTCTTGCAAACCTCGTGGTCAATAAAGCATCATTATCATTATTTTTATTATTATCTTTAGAATATACTGTGGAACAACACACTTTCCAACACTCTTGTCTTTGGATTACTTTTTTGAACAGTTTCCAGAATTGAATAATGTAAGCTGTTTATTGCTGATTGTTTTGCCGAAGGTTAAACGAAAGTGAGAATGTTTTTGAAATATATCTCTATTAACTGATATTCAGTATAAAATATCATCAAGAATCGCTTCAGTACAAACACAAGTATTGACTGCTGCACAGCTAAACACAGAAAAATACGTATATAAAAAAGGAATTAACCAAAATCTTGCAAAATAAATCGCTTCTTTCAGATTGCAAAAGTGAGGTATTTTTGTGTTTTACAATACAGAAAATAATGGTGAGTCTTTTAACAATAGCAGAATAAACCACGTCAACAATAAGAAAAACAACGATGCTGACGATAATAACAACAAAAAATGTCTGCACCGAATGCTTTATGAATGTCGTATCCGAAGACAAAAAAACAAAACAAAACAAAACAAAAACAAAAAAAGACAAACAAGTAATCTTATAAAAACGTGACTCTGTGATAAAGATAAGTATAGGCGTAGCAGTGGCTGTGTGGTAAGTAGCTTGCTTACCAGCCACGTAGTTCGAGGTTCAGTCCCACTGCGTGGCACCTTGGGCAAGTGTCTTCTACTATAGCCTCGGGCAGACCAAATCCTTGAGAATGATTTTGGTAGACGGAAACTGAAAGAAGCCCGTCGTATCAAGCATAGACACGACAAAGTAGCCCAAAACCTCCATTAGCTACTATGGCGTAGTATGGATATGAGGTTTCGGGTGCTTGGTACCAACATACACCGTAAAAGGTAATGGACGAAAAGGGGAAGGCAAAAATCCTCTGGGATTTTGATTTCCAGACAGACAAAGTGTTAGAGCCCCGAAGGCTGGACATAGTAACCTTTAGGAGGGACAAAGAAGAGTCCCTAGTAATCGACGTAGCAGTGCCAAGAGATCAACACATCATCATGACAAAGAGAGAACAATTTGATAAATATAGAGGTCTGAGAATTGAGATCGTTAAAATGTGGCAGCTACGAGAGTCGAACATAAAAATGTTGTCCCTATTGTCATCGGGGCATTCGTTTCAATACCATCCAGTCTGAAAAAAAAAAAAAAAACATCTGAAAACCTTAGGAATGCCCTACAGTCTAGATGTATTGCAAAAGTCGGCATTATTTGGAACTGCACGTATATTGTGTAAAGTACTGTCTGTCTGAGTTACCTGTTGTGACTTGACAAACATTACAAACCCCTAGTGGACACTATCTTCAATCAACAACCTCACGATATTGTATACTGTGCGACATCTATAATAATAATGATGTTAATTATCATCATTATTATTATTAAGGCGGGGTGAGATGGCAGAATCGTTAGCCCGCCGGGCAAAATGTTTATAGTTATTTTTGCGATATTATGTTCGGAGTTCAAATGCCGCCGAGGACGGCTTTGCCTTCATCCTTTTAGGAAGGCTGAAATAAGTGGACCAGTTTTGCACTGAGGTCAATGTAATCGACTTACCCATCTCCTCGAAATTGCTGGCCTTTTGCCAAAAGTCGAAACTATATACCAATACTATTACTTATATTTGTTTCTAACCGCTTTTATCCATTATAGTTCGTCTGCTTCTTCGTCGTCTTTATCTGAATGTAGGACATGCAATACATTTCAATACTTAAGCACGATTACACTTCGTCTGTTTAGTCTCTTCTTTCTTTTGTGCTAACAATTCCTCACTATAAATTTTAAATTTTCTTTCACATTTTTATTTAATATGTATTTCAGTTATGTTTTACAACTAAAGCGAAAGAAACCCAGGACATGTTTTATATCTTTAGCTAATACACTATTAATCTCAGTCCCATTATTTATGTTCAATATTTATTTCACTTCAGTTCACAATAACGTATTTACAATGTAGTAGTAGCTATCGGCGACAGATTGGAAGACAGCTATTCATAAAGATACATAGAGTCATTTGTTTTTTTTTTTTTTACATATATAATTATAATAAGCAACTTATATCTGTTTCACTCTTACTTTCTATTAAACGAAGTTTCTCTATAGTTTTCCAGGTTTCGATATATCATATTTTTTTCACACTGCAACACTAAGTAAGTTCAGTGGCAATTTTTGTACGGGTTAAGATGAATAACAAACGTCGAACGCTGAATGGATGTGGTGTATCAAATAGAAGCAACCAAGACAGCCTATCTTACAAATTCCGGTTATTACAAAAACACGATGATAATGAAAGAATGTTTAATGAAAGCAGTCGTGGAACTATAAATCAAATATCTCCATGACAAGAAACAGGCAGAAAATAAAAGTAAAAAGTCACTTGGGAAATACAGATTGCTCATTGAGCAAGACTGCTACTGGGAATATGTGTAGAAAAGGCTGCAGAGAATATTTTAAGTAGAATAGAAAAAAACGTTAGGGGCGAGGGAGTCAAGAGATAAACCATCAAACTTTAATCCTTCCTTATCTCAGCTAGATCTATCAACGTATATAAACGTATTACATACTGAGCAACGGTAACAAAGGCTTTGTTGTTTTCGAACTGGCCATAATCCTTTAAACTATGCCTTATGATTAGGTCATGTGCGAACACCTCTATACTCTTGTACAGATTATTCAGAAACCTTATGGTATTATTTGTTCCAATGCAAAAAAGGCCAGTATCGGAGAAAAAGAGGGAGAGAGAGGTGGGGAGAGACATTTTAATACTGGTATTAGAAAGGTTGCCAAGCTTAAGAGTCTGGTTTATTTCGAAGGAATAACTACCAATTCTTAGAATCTAAAAACAATTTAATAATAAAAGCATTTAGATCTTTTATATTTTTGTTTTCAAATTTGCTTTTAGCATTTTCTTATGTATGCATTTCTAAGTGTGTCATAACATGTCGGCTTCTCAACTACACTGAAATTGGTTAAATCTATAATAATAAATGGCAAGTTTGTGTTTGTGAAATAGTCTTTGATAAAGAACACACGTGAATACAAGCAGAGCTGAACTACTACTACTGCTGTTGGTGCTACAACAGCTACTGCTACTACTCCTCCTCCTCCTCCGAGACTATCCAACAGATCTTGATGAAAACTTGACACCTGTGTGGGGCTTATGCTCATGCGGTCACTTACGCACTTGGATTTTTTTTTTTAAATCGGCTTTAATAAGTTTCGATTTTTCAAAAATTGTAAAATTTCGGCATTTTTCGCACTAGCCGTCGTGACATCAATTTGACGAAAAATATTTCATGGGTATAAACAGACAGCTTATTAACGATAATCTATTTAGCATTTGCTAATTCTTCATTTCAATGCGAATTGTTTTGATTTGCTCAAACTTATTATTTCAATTCGTTGTTTTAATTCCACATCATTTCAGATTTTGATCAGGTAAGAGCATTTTATTTCTCAGGCAAAATTTAGGTATTTTGCGCACTAGCCGTCGTGACATGAATTTGACGAAATCTGCCCCAAAGCGTAAAATTTCGCCATTTTACGCACATGCACAAAAAAGACGACAACACGGGTTCGTTACCAGACTCTGCTCAATTTTTCGTCAAATTTGTCCGACCCATTCATATAGATTTCAAATTTTTGAAAAATGTCGAAAACTGTTTCATGGCTATAAACAGACATCTTGTTAACGGTAATGTTTTACCAGGTACTTCAGCTCGTATATAATAAACAAAAACATATGCTATAAGCGGTTCTAAATTGTAAGACAATTATGAATTCGAGAAAGAATTTCAAGCAATTACAAAAGTAATAAATTCAGTTGATGTTATGATAAAGTACAGGTGGTACCATGACCAATTCTTGTTCCATCTTCAGCGTGGAAACAACGTTTAATTAATGTAAAAGATGTCTCTCTTAGATCTAACATTACAGTTTATAACAGATTTAAGATGCAGTAAAACGAATAGTTTAAATAAAATCCGTGTGTACACGCATAAAATGCATGGCCAGTTCTTCAATCGATTAGCTTCGAAATGAATTTACTCCTTAAAATTATAAACAGGGTTTGCTCAAACAAATGAATTGGACGATGCGAATACACAACACAATCGACAGATATCCTGGGGTCTCATCAAGCAATGATACTAAGAGATAATAAATTTCATTCGCTGCTTTATTTCAAGATAATAGTAAATAAAACTTAGATTCTCTTAATGCTCAATAATTTCCAATGGATGCTGCTGACAAACAGATTCTTAGATTTGGTATCTAAACATGTAAACAGCCTACTGCGAGTAATTAGCAGTAATTATGCTATGTACTAGCTTGGAAACCCGACACTTGGAACGACTAATTAGGCTGTGTAAAAGAGGCGTTGCAAGGGAGACTTTACTACAAATAATCCCTTCTGTTTATCCATATTATGAACTGCTACAATTTTAATTACTATTTCCATTTGGTGAAAGATGGAAATTAATTTGTCATCTGATGTTGCGGGGGAAAAAAATCTCAATAAATTATTATAGTTAATTATTACAAATAGAAGCTGATAATGCTTTCAAATGATTTTAATTATCTCCAATTGTGAAGTCATTTAGCACAAGAATATTAATTACGATACGTATTCTGAAATTGAGGAAGCTAGATTCTAGTGCGTAGTATCTAATAAACAAAACGATAGAGATATATATTACGAAGCAATTTAGGATTCCATGGACTCTCATATTGTGAATATTGGTAAAAAGTAACAGCCGTACCTACACCTTTCATAGAAGACCTACAATAAAAGCAGAGACCATATCACAACTCCTTGGAAATTTTACAAAAGTTCTCAAAACTACATTTGCTTTTTATAACTTCATATGAATTCTGAATTGTTAAAAAATTAAAGATGAAATATATCCTGGGCAAAAAGCAGTTGTTACATCGGATTCAGCGAACAGAAATTTACATATGAAATATGTAAGACAATTTATTAGAAACCCAACTTTTATATTTTCATTTCATGGTTGATTTCCTTGATTTAAGTCAGGGAAAAGTAATGAAAAATGTTGGTGGAGACAGTTTGTCGTACGATCATTCCAGTTATAAAAAATTACATATGAGTGAACATATTGGGCTGTACTCCATTATTGCATTTGTTATAAACTGGTTTAGAATAAACCTTTAAGTTAAAGAAAGATTTATGATGTCACAGATCCTTTTTAATATTTCTTTAGATTTTGCAATGAAGTGAATGAAAATTTCATGAAACAAAATATTGGTAAATATTCCAAAAGTATTTTTCCATATGAAAAATTTGCCATTTTATGTATCACTATCTCTAGCAAAATCACAAATGTTAAGCTGACAAATGGATTCAATACGATTGCAGCCTAGTTCAGAATATATTAGTAGCGAGGTAAAATAGTCAAGAGCCGATGAAATATTTGTCAGTAGTTTCAGAGAAAAGAGAATTTTGACTACAATTACACATGCGAAAACAAATGTGAATTTAAAAAAAATTGCAGTGAAATACTTAAGATAGATAATTACTGGCATTGGAATTCATGACAAAAGGAGAGTGATGATAGCTGAAACTTTTCCCAGAAATACTGTTATTGGCACAAATTTTATAGAGTAAAGCGTGATTGAACCCATTCAGAGAGCAACTGCAGATAACTATGGAAAAGGAGACGAAAGAATTGGTTAATCTTTAAGTGGTGGAAAATATTTTTTTCATGGCAAGCTAATGTATTACAGATTGATAACCACAATATATAAAGACATGACAAAATCATAAGTAACACACTGGTTATGTAAATGATTCGAGAAAGTTTTAAAGAATTAAAAATATTTTAGAGAAGAAAATCAATTTCCTTTCAAACATTTGTTTGGAAGAAATGCCAACAATTTGTGGCTCATAAAAGTATTTTGGGAAAGCAGAATCGAAATTTAACTGGTCGGTTGAATGCAACAACGCTTTCAAATGATCGAAGCAAATACTGACTGAGAAAATTATGTCAGCTGATTTTGATAAAATATTGCCAGTGTTTATTGCAAAGGATGCATGAAGCTGGACTCGGGATAGTTCTTAGTCTCAGATTGGAAACTGTATTTGAACCTATTGTATTTGTACCAAAAATTTGGACAAAAGATGTGAAAATATATTCTAGAAAAGAAAAGAAAGCTTTAGCTAACGCTATCACATTTTCTGACAAAATATTTATTTGGAAAGACGTCTACGATTTTCACAGATCATAAAACAACTACTTGAATATATTGAATCCGGAAAAACAAAATGTAAAACGAAAATAAAAACAAACAACAAAGCAATTTGTCTGAAATGGTGTTGCAACGACTTCAAAGTTGGTAATTGATTTTATGGGCTGGAAAGCGACAAAACAAAATTGAAAAGGCGAAATTTTGAGTATACTCACCTTTGAGTCAGACAACCTCTTTGAGCAAGAAACTAAAGGTGAAGAACAGTTTCTTTACAAACAAGCAAAAAAAAAATAAAATAACAAAATGGAGTGTTTCGTTTGGATGTTCAACTGATAGTCAAAGACGTAAATAATGATCGAATTTTGATTGAATTTCTTTACTTTATGGAAAATGGTTATGTTAAATTCAATGGGTTAAAATCGAAAATTTCAGGACTCAAAAACTAGGCTGAGTATATTTTGAAGGGTGTTCATAGGCAGAAAATACTTTGTAGTAGAGATTTTTTGACAACATAACATGGCAGTCCTAGTTTAGGACGAATGTTGCTGTAATTTAGCCCCAGGAGACATCGTCTCCAGCTGGCTATACAATACGATCTGTGTCCTTATATTTTCGAACAAGGGAATCTAGCACCCCCACTCAGCTCAAAACAATATCTGTGTATCGCAGTTTCTGGGTTATTTCCCTTCATCAGAAGAGAAAATGTTTTGTCAGAAACCAAATACAAAATAAAAAGAAACAGCAAAATTACCAATGCTGAGAGTCAAGAGTATAATCAAATGCGAGGAATATCGAAAAGAACAAAGAAAAAAAGAAAAAAACCCAGAAGAATACGAGGGGGTGTTGAAAAGTTCTTGGCTTTAAAGGTATGTTACGAAAGGCCTGGTTGGAAGTTCAAACTTCCGAGTTCTTTCACAGGGCTTAGAAAAACTGAAGGACCGCTGCAATAAATGTGTGAATCTGTAAAGGGAATATGATGAATAAAATCATAATTAACTGATCGTCCTGTTTTTTCTTTTACTCACCTCGTATA
The DNA here is from genome assembly GCF_001194135.2 of Octopus bimaculoides. Classification (NCBI taxonomy): domain Eukaryota; kingdom Metazoa; phylum Mollusca; class Cephalopoda; order Octopoda; family Octopodidae; genus Octopus; species Octopus bimaculoides. Next base: position 94,701,238 of record NC_068985.1, on the reverse strand, counting down.
TAGAGTAGAAAATATGCATAAAAATAATACAGAATTTTAGGTTTAATTGTGACACCATAAACTATTATGAGAACAAATAAATTATGCGGAATAAATTTAAGAAAGTTTCCATTTACATGCTTAATGCTAAGATTAGAGAGAGTGAAGTATTGAAATAAATATGAAGAAGAAAGGATACAATGACCGAAAAGCAAAGGATATCAATAAAGAGAAAGAAGAATACGAAAAATACAAAGGAGAAGGAGAGGAACAAGAAGGACAAGAATGAGGAAGGAGGGCAGGAGGGAGAAGGGCAGAAGAAAAAGGAGCAGTGGGAGGAAAAGAATGAGAAGAATGAGGAAGAAGGGGAGGAGAAAGAGAAAGGAGAAGAAGCAGTAGAACAAGAAGTATGGAAAGAAGAGGAGAAAGAGGGAAGGAGAAGAACAAGAAGAATGAGGACGGAGAAGATGAGGAAGAGCAGACAAAGAAATAGAAGTAGAGGAGGAGGAGGGAGAGCAGAAGGAGTGGGAGAAGAAAAATAAGAAGAATGAGAAAAGAAAGAGCAGAAGAACAAGATGAAGGAGGAGGAGAAGATGAGAAAAAGAACAATAAATGGTTAACAACATCCAGAGATACGAACAGATATGATGATTTAGAATCTGACAACGTATGAAGGAGGGATTCTTTTGATCAACGTTGAATATCCAAGAATATGAAATAACAATGAATAAAGAAGAATAGAATTACGAACGAAGGTTTCATAATGTAACCAAGAATAAATAGGCAAAAAGGAGAAAAAAAACAAAACAAAACAGAAAGACAGCAACTCTAATAAAGAGTGAAAACGATGGCCGTAACCGGAAATAAGACATGGCAGACGATGAAAAGCGGCATAAATGATGAAACGAGATGACAAATAGTCTTTGATAAAGAGGAACACACGTGAATACAAGCAGTGCTGAACTACTACTACTACTACTACTACTACTACTACTACTGCTGGTGATACAACTAGTACTATTGTTGCTTCTATTACTGCTGCTGTTGATGCTACAACTACTACTACTGCAACTACTACTACAACTGCTATTACTCCTGCTCTGCATCCTCCACCTCCTCCTCCTACTGCTGCTGCTGCCTTAACTTCTGCCCCTCCTCTTCCTCCTACTTCATCTTCTTTAGGAAGCTGTATTCTAAGTGTGTTGATTCAGGTAAGTGATTCAGGTAAGTGTCTTTCATTAGCGTTGACAGTTTCTGAATTTCATATTCGTCTACATTTGTCAATAACATCAACGGAGTTGAGTCGTTTTCCTCCTTCGCTGGGATGAAAATAAATAGCAGAGACGGATAGAATTATCTATAAATTTTCTTTTCGTTTTTTTTCTTTGTGTTCACATCCTGATATGATTTGACCCATCAAGAAAAAGTTTGGGCTACGTACCATCAAAGCGAACTTGATGTTCCTTACCCGCGGTCCATGTTTGGGTTCAAAAAGAATAATACATTCTTCACATGCCTCGAAAGACTCAAAGACGGCTGCGACTATCTGGTCACAGTATGCAGCACCCTGAGCTGGAAGTATCTAAATTAGTCTTGTGAAATCCACTTCGTGGTGACATAAGAAGAGAAAGATGTCGTCACACTTACGTTGACAACCTGCTTACAAACACTGGCCTGGAATGTATCCAGGACTCCTCGAGGCAATGATGATGGACCGAGAAGTATGCCAGGTGGACTTTGTGGCCATAATAATAATAATAATGATAATAATGCCTTGAAAAAATTCGGTCTTGTTAATTTTGAAATGCTTCACTGGCTTTGGAAATGTCTTGAAGTTTGTTGCAGGAAGTCTTATTCAATATCTGTAGATATAGGACCTAAAGTATTTGAGGTCACTGACCACTTTTGAATAACATGTTATATTACCAAAGATAAATAACTAACGATAGCAGAAAAAATGATGGGCTACTAGAAATGTAAACAAATAAGAGACGACTATAAAACAAAAGTTGAAGACATGAATACTGAATGAGGAATATGCCTGCGATATAGTATGATATATATATATATATATATATATATATATATATATATATCTATATATATAT
>NC_068985.1:94697568-94698902 GCF_001194135.2 Octopus bimaculoides | reverse complement strand
TGTGTGTGTGTGTGTGTGTGTGTATGTGTGTGTGTGTAAAGATGCCAAAAAAACCGTAGATTGTACAGGAAGATAACGTAAAGAAATGAACTATCAATTTGAAAGATAGCCGAGCTAGAAGGCAATGAAATACTAGGAAATACGAGCATAACGACAGAAGACACGCAAAAGCAACTTTGCAGCTTTTAATGATGAACAATGACAATAGCAAAATTGTTACCATATACAATAAAGAAAAATGGAAAAATGGGTTGTGAAGAAATTTAAATATGGAATCTCAAAAATAGAAGCTAACATGATGAACCAGGATTACAAACATAGAGGTATAACTAAGAACGTAATCACAGATGTAAATCTTTGTATATAGCAAAAATATAAATACTCAATAAGCAATAAATTTAAACAGCCGGGAATATAATCCTTGATACAAACATAATAATATTAACAAATATAAAGTATAAAACAAGAGAACGCAACGTATGGATAAGGAAATATCAAGGATGAAAAACGATGACAACAGCATGATATAACAAAAGAGAATGATAAACAGAACGAACTTGAAAGAGCATAACGATACCCAGCAATTAGATAAACGTATCTGTTGTCAACGAAGATAAACAAAGGATTATATAACGATAGATGAAGATATTAGAAATAAAAGAAATCGGTTGTATTACCAAATGCGTAGAATGAAAAATCATAAAAAACAATCCTGGCAAAGCTATAAAATATACAATGGTGAAGAATTAGGAATTTAGCAAAATCGAAGAACAAAGGTCAGAATACGAAAGAAAAGGATTTGCACATTATAATTAATAACTAGCTTACATAGGAAAATGATGATGACATAAGATAGCCAAAGCAAGATAACCAAAGATAAATAGAAAATATAAGAATTTTAGATTGTAACTAAAAAAATGCGTAACAAGGGAAGCAATTAACACAGACCAAGAATTGAAGGAAAGCTTTAAAAAAAAATATCAAAAATAAATCCGAAAAACATGAGGAAAAATTAGAACACTCACAGAACATGGCAATAGAAAACTGCGTACAGAAAAAAAATAATATTCAGACAGGTGAATAAATAAGGGAAATTAAGAACAATTCATTAAAAGAAAAAGAAACGAGAAACACTGTGATTAAATAATGCAGGAATAAGAATAAATCTTACGAAAATAATTAACCAAAATACGCTGAATGGAAAATATAATCACCGATCGATCGTTTTCGGAAATACATCTTAAATACTTAAGTACTATATCTCCATTCAGGACCAACATATTACTATGCAGTTAGATCAATCAACACGGACAGAGTAGGGGTAACTTAGTAAA
>NC_068985.1:94695732-94697412 GCF_001194135.2 Octopus bimaculoides | reverse complement strand
TATATATATGTATATATATTGGGTTGGTGCATAATTATTGCGGCTTTTTATTCAACAAAAACAATTTTAAATAATTCTCTCACTGTCTGCCAAGCAAAAGGGAAGCAGTGGCTGTGAGACGTCTGCTTGGTGTACTTTTATCAGACGAGTAGTCGTGATGGATATATTGGGCTTTGTATATATGTACCTCAGTGCCACTATGGTGGCATGTACAGCTGTATCTCTCAATAATAATAATAATAATAATGAACGACAATAACAATAAAATAATGCATACTGAAAATCGCACAATGTGAATGACTACATACAAAAACATAACATATTAGAAACCAACGAAAGCTTTGAAACAAAATCCTTTAAGAGAAAACACGACCCCGTGCGAGAGAGAGAGAGAGAGAGAGAGAGTAAGAGAGAGAGAGAGTAAGAGAGAGAGAGAGAGAAATACAGAAAGAAAGAGAGAGAGGGAGAAAAAAGGACAGGGAGAAGTGGGAGAGAGAGAGTCGGTAATACAAGAAGGTGGCAACGCAAACACTGAATGTTTTCGTAAAACACTCCAGATCCCACAACACGAGAACCAAACAAATCATTGAAGCTAATTAAAAACAGAGAAAAAAAAATTGTTAGAATCTAAAATGATGTAAATAATAGAATTTTCCATGGAGATATTCTGACAAATACAAAACTACAAAAAATATATATCTTCGATACAACATTTAACTACAAACAAAATAAGAACACATCACAACAGATCAATGAGAGCTAAGGTTGAGTGGCACCTCATAGAAACACATATTGGAAATAGAAGACAAGATAACATAATCGATGAACAACGTAAATATAATAGTCCAAGCTGTACACAGAATAAACAGTTTCACGAAAGAACAAATAAATACAAGTGGTAAAGAAACTCGCCGAATTTAAACAGATTGATCGATCTAATGTATTTTGTAACAGTAGCAGCATTGAATGAAATAGTGTGGGGCCCTTCGAAGCTAAGCTAATTAAAGAGTGGAAAGGAAATATACCACAGAGAATTCTAAAAAGGACAACAAATTGACGATCCTATCTTTACTTAGGAAAATAAAGAAAGAAGGATCCATCATGAAAAATAAATTAAAGGAACCAATCAATTCTTTAAAATGTATAGGATCTATAAGAGAAAAACGCACACTGGAAGCAAGAGAAAAGATTAAATGAATCGTATCTGCGAAACGAGGCAGGATAAGATGCTTCAAATGTCATCACCGCTTTTTCCATGGCATTAAAGTATTTGGATTGAAATACCATAAGGATTTTACATGGATATTAATAAAATATATTATAGCACCAGAGGCTACACGGACATCGAGGGTAATTCCAGGGTAATTCAAGAATATCGGGATGGAATATTGAAGAAAATAATCGAGTGCATTAGATTAAGTTAACCATAATGCTCCGGAAGAGAAATATCCTAACACGAACAAAGCAAAATATTTACCAACTTATAATCAACTGCTAGTAACTTGGAATTTCCTCAATTCAAAGAAAATGTGACCAATTTCTGGTTGAAGACCTGACTGATACCAAATTATATTCAACGGCAGCAATTAGTGAACTGATATGGAAATGACACTCAAAAACTGAATATCTGTGAAAAAGTAAATGAAGAAATATTGCCAAAAACCAGAACCCCCCCCCCCC
>NC_068985.1:94679734-94695722 GCF_001194135.2 Octopus bimaculoides | reverse complement strand
CTTTACAATATCGAAAAGTAACGTGATTGGATGAGAAGAGAAAGGATTCTGAAAATAATACATGTCCGTAAAAGTACAAATTTTGGTGAGAGAAATTATTTGGACAATTTCAGAGTGGATGAAACATTAAACGTTCAAAAACATATTCGTTTCTACTCTCTCTCTCTCTCTCTCTCTCTCTCTTATATATATATATATATATATATATATCGAAGATGTACTTGTCAGCTGATACGTTGATATGAGGCTGTTGAAATAAATATAATTAGGACGTGGAAAAATATATTAGCCACTCAAAGGTGCAGATATTGTTAACCGCATTTAAACATTTATTATTTAGCGTGAAAATTTTGCCGCAACAAATTATAAATGCTTAATTAAAGTTAACAGTTTTTATGTTATTTTGAATGATTAACATTTGTCTTCAACTCTATAATTGTTTTCATTTCAGCACACAGTCTTAGATCAAAGAATTTACTTGGCAAGTATACCTTAAAGAAATTAGAAAAACGAGGAAAACAGACTTGATTAGATTTCCTCGAAACATTTCATAAAATATTTCATTCTTAATATCGATTCATTCCGCATAAATAAACAGCTCCAAGACTAAAAGGGAGTATTAACCATTCTATGACAAACTTGAACAATCATACCCATACAATGCGAATTGAAGAGAACTAAAACCCGGCCTGTACGCATAACAAAAGAAAAGATTGGTCAAAGAAACTTATTCATCTCTATACTTCTTAACTCTAACTTGTTTAACAAATTCTCTTTATAAAACCACCAGTAATAAATGTAGATGCTCAGATAATCAGTACTTGGTATCATTCACTTTGTATCCATTCGTCGTATATCTCAAAATATCTACAGAGGAATATAATTAGCTGTTTCATAAGACCGTGATTCTACATTTACTAATGGAGCATTTTGTCCGTGAGCTCCACGGTACCGGTTTATACTCGCAAAAGAACATAATTCACAAGAGGTCCGCAGTAAAGACTAAGAATAAAAAAATATAAAAATTGAAAATTAACAACGAAATCTAATATTGTTTCGTGCCCTGGTGTCGTGCCATGACGACCTGTTTAGAGTAAGGGAGATAATACTTTGCAGTATTAGAAGTTTGAGTTTTCGATCAAGGAATATGGATATAATATATATATATATATATATATATATATATATCTATATATATATATAAAGTCTTTTTCTGCTAATTCATTACGAAGATTTAAACATTTCTAGTCTTACGTAATAATGAATGGCATCATTTCATTCCTATTAATCTGTATGAGATAATCCGAGGTAAATGAATTCATGCTTTTCTCTGGTTACCTACTAAAGTTGGAATTATTTCCTTGAAAATAATTCATGTTTACCCTTCGTAATCTAAGTGCAAATGTATATAAGTCTAGTGGTGTTGGTAGAGCAGTCTGTCTTTGGATCTAGTCCATAGTAAGTAAATTTTGTTTTTCCCTTGTAAATGGACCATACAGTCTCTCAGTCACAACTTCTTACAGAATTGTCACTGAATTTAGGGTGGCGAGGTGGGACTTGAACTCAGACAAAATTTGTTCAGGATTGAAACAGACAATATACAATATCCTGTCTGACGATCTAATAATTACGTCAAACCTCCGCTCTGGATTGAGAATTTTTTTTTTAACTTCGAAGTAATAAACAGCAAAGTTTACCTCGGTGGGACTTGATCTTAGAGTACAGTAAGTGGGAGCATATACTGCCAGAGGCTCTTTCAAACGCTCAAACAACTCAACTAGTTCACCGACTTATGCTACAATAGAGATATTTACTGTCATATAGCTTTCATATGCCTCAAATGAATTCGTCCAAATCCAAGAAATTAAGATCTGAATGTGACGCTGAAGGTAATATGCTTTCACGATAATCAAGATATATGAAGTAGATTTTCCTAAAACATATGCTACTGTGTTTTTCTCCAATCTTCAGTTCTTCATAAAACCATTGTATATATTCAAACCTTGGCAGTTATTTTGTAACTTACTTTCACACACATTAGTCATTGTATTAAATATTTTCAATGCACATTTATTCTCTCCACCTCGACAGGAGAAAACTACATAAATATTATAACATATCTTCACCATTCAGTGTATATTTCGCCATTTACATTTTAGTTGTTAGCTTATTTTTCGTTTGGTTATTCTGTCAATTTTCTATAAAGTTAGAGGCAAATTTATATTAAATAAATAGCAGAATCTACATATTGAATGTCTTTCCTACCCAAAAGAATGTATATAACACTGTTGAATACTGTTTTGAATTGTCTTCAGAAACAGCAGTAATTCACTTTAAAATCAACAGCATGATCTGTAAATAAATGTAGTTTGAGAAAGCGTTCAAGGAATTGGCTTCTCTGTCCATTATATGGCTGTCCAGTGTTGAATAGTGAGAACGAAAGAATAAATTCCACATTACATGCTCAAACTATTGAATATCCATCTACAGCTACTGCTGCAGAAAAATCGAATGCTCTCTGGGTGTTTAGAGTAAAACTGTAATATTTTCCTAAACGTAGTCAGTAAATCAACTCTGCAGCAGGTCATGCCATGTCATGCGGTTAGAGATTTTGAAAGTTAAATCCAGAAAGAATATAAACTGTTTCTGCCATTAAACAAGTAAACGATTGAAACATTAATGTATTACATAATCTTTTATGTTAGCGAGACAGGTTTTGCCTTTGAGAGATGCACTTAGTAGAATCCTATGTATGCTTAAAATGGCGTGAAAGAGCAAAGTATAACATCCTCATCAATAAAGCACATTCACAAAAAACAAAACATTTATAGCAGCTTTCCTTGTTTAATCTTAAGAGAATTTTCTATCTATCTATATCTATATATACACAGCTACACACACACACACACACACTATATATATATATATATATATATATATATATATATATATATAATCTCAGAAGTGTGCATATGCATTCATGTTTGTGTATTTATCATAGGTCTTTATATCTACCGAGAATATTTCTGTTTGGTTATATAACTTTGTGATTGTGATGTTGTAAACGAGTCCAGAAAAATGTCAGCACTATAGTTGTAAATGAGTGAATATATATATATATTTTTATCTTAATCGACTATTTATACAAGATCTGAAATTTAAGAGATCTACTGGTCACTTTTCGTCTTGTGATGCATGGCAACGTCCACTTGATTTGAAAATCCCGGAGGATAAAACGGCTTACATACTCACTGAAATAAATCTAAAACCATTTACAACCAGTAAAACTATCTCCTGTGAAAATAAAGAACTTCAAATCTAATAGCAACAGAGAAATGTTTATTGTATTAGGAGCTCTTAACAATTCTGTTTCATAGCTTATGTTATGAAGTTTTTTTTTTCCTTTTAGGGCCATTTAGTTTGAAACCAGATCGTTCACTAATACGCTTCGTATATTATTCTGTTTTATACAGTTACAACTCAAAACTAGTATACTCATGTTAAACATCGAGCTGCGTCAAGTGCATAACAGCTATTTGCAGTCTGGGTACATTAGAAAGTTAAAGGTCATCATAAAAAAAACATCAGCTTTTGACTGGTTGTAAAATACTTTGGCATTGCTTTCATATTGAAGGTGTTATAATCTTTATATATTATGAAACATTCTGGTAATAATATCATCTTATGAGGATAGACATATCCTTTATTAGTGAGAAATTATGAGCGATTGCAATTGAGAACATTAATAACGACAGTAAAATACGAGGACTTATTGACTGCTTTTAGGAAATAAATTTTAAATGAAAAGAAATGAAGATTAATCTTCTAAAATCATAATGATTTATCGAACCAATGAAAGGTCGAGAAAATGTCTTAGTTTATTCAGTTTCAGTATTTTACATAGGCGTAGGAGTGGCTGTGTGGTAAGTAGCTTGCTTACCAACCACATGGTTCTGGGTTTAGTCCCACTGTTTGGCACCTTGGGCAAGTGTCTTCTACTATAGCCTCGGGTCGACCAAAGCCTTGTGAGTGGATTTGGTAGACGGAAACTGAAAGAAGCCCGTCGTATATATATGTATGTGCGTGTATATGTTTGTGTGTCTGTGTTTGTCCTCCCAACATCGCTTGACAACCGATGCTGGTGTGTTTACGTCCCTGTAACCTATTATTATAATTCCACCGGAGTCGACTTTGCCTTTCATCCTTTCGGCGTCGATAAATTAAGTACCAGGGAAACAGTAGGATCGATGTAATCTACTAGTCCCCTCCACACAAATTTGAGGCCTTGTGCCTCCAGTAGAAAGGATTATTATTATTATTATCATCACCATCATCATTATTATTATTATTCTGCCGGGGTCGATAATTTAAGTACCAGGGAAACACTAGGGTCGAGGTAATCGGCTAGTCCCCTCCTCACAAATTTGAGACATTGTGCTTATAGTAGAAAGTTTTATGTATGTGATGTATATTTTTTTTGTTTCAGTCATTAGACTGCGGCCATGCTGGTACTCATTCTATCGGACTCGTTTGCCGAATCGTTAGCTTACGGGGACGTGACCACACGAGCGCCAGTTGTGAAGCGAAAGTGAGGGAAAATCACACATACATGCACACACACACATTTAGAAGAAATATCCAAATAGATATCAATAAAGCACTCAATATTCAAAGAATTTGGTTATAAATGTTCAACAACTAGACACCATTAAATTTGAGTAGAATACAAATCCCAGGTAAATCCTTATGCACGACATTTTAGGGCTAGCAATTTTAGGGGTGGCGGTAACTCGATTACATCGATTCCAGTTCTCAAATGGTACTTATTTTATCGATCACAAAAGGGCGAAGTGTTAAGTCAACTCCTGCAGAATTTGAACTCAGAACGTAAAGACGGACGAACTGACGCTAAGTACTTTGTCCGGCGTGCTAACGATTCTGCCAGTTCACCGCCTTAGAGATAGGTGTTGCATATTAAATTGTTTTGAGGCGTGTTGCATTCAGAATGTAAGAACAGACTGTGACATAGAAAGTTTCCATTAATTAAATATTTAAACTGACATCAATAATTAAGAAGGCCGAATAACAGATAACTTCTATGTCATTCCTATTCTTATTATTTGATTCTGGTATGCTGCACATAATTTTAATATAAAAAAAAAATTACTCATCTAAATATAAAATTAAAATTTTCCCTGCAGCATTTTCTGTTTCATTTAATGCAATGAGAAAGAACCAGCGTTTTTTAAAAAGTATAATTAGATTTTCTAAAATCAGTGACTCTGTAAATATATTGAAATTCTTGCTACATTTACATATTCCAAATATTTTTACATAAGGCCTAGCTTCTAATTTCTAAATTAATTTTCAGCCATAGCAGAACTGAGGTATGTTTGCATTATATTATATATTCTTATTTCACTTTTAATGAATTCAACTCATAAAACTTACAATTTATGAAATCTAATTATGAAATTTCAGAAAGTGACTTTGAAATCTTGTTCCGCGTCTTATGCTTTTAATATCCTTTTAATCCATATACTTATTTCATTAATAAGAAAAATGGTGCTTCCGGACTGATCCTTTGGTATTTCTAGGAGAATGTGAATATTTGATATAAGAGAATTCTTTAAATGTGTTATACCGGCTCTAAAGTTTTCTGAATTTTAAGCTCATATATTATGGTTCTTGGCACGATATACATAACTTATTCTGGCTTACAGAAATATATATCCATCGTTGTTCATTCTGCAATAGTCGTCAACATTTATCGCAAATCATAGACTCTTAAGAAATCCGAGCCTTTACACATACGAACGACAGGTTAGAAGGTATAATTTTAAATATATTTATATCCGACACTGAAAAACAAGATTATCGTAGCTAGAATGTCCTTGAACATATGTTAAATGGCATAGGTCTAAATAGAAACAACAACATCGGTGTACAAAGGGGTGCTGAAAAGTTTCTGTCTTAAGTATGTCGCTGAAGGCCTCGTTGGAGGTCCAACATTCTGAGTTCTTTTACAGGGCTTAGAAAAACTGAAGGACCGCTTCAAAAGATGTGTGAATCTGAGAAGGGAATATGTTGGATAAAATCATAACTGACTGACCCTCTTGTATTTTCTTTCACCTAAAGCTAGGAACATTTTAGAGCCCCCTATTTCGATCTAGGTAGCTTTGTTTTGTAGCGTAATTACGTTTAAGCTACTTTATATATTTCTATGAACATATATAACTCACTCATTTTGGGATAATTACCACTCAGTTCTGATGCTGAGCTCTCCCCCTTGATACATTCGAGTGAAATGTTCATTAGTGCTTCATTCTCCTTATTTTATAATTTCGATTTATTCAAAAATTATTTTCGGTCTACCATATTAAATATAAAACTCGAAATGTTCTTCACTCAAATATATCTCGGTAATTATTCAATGTTATTAATTTCATAATGACAATGGACGAAGGATTTGAAGACGATGAATATTTAAATATAAATATATAGATATTTATATCAATAGATCAAACTTACAGAAAGTACAAACGACAGAAAAAGTTAAAAGGGAAGAGGTAAGCCGTTTTAAATCCAACAGCTGTTTCTGTGGGTTCAGAGATCCTTCATAATGTTGGTAGATGTAGTTCACCGCAATGTACAAGCCGTACTGGATTTCATCTGTTGATTATATATCTTTATGTGTGTGTTAAGTACGACATAACTAAGTGAGAAATATACTTTTGTCGTCTCACTGCATTTCGCTTTCACTACTGCTATTAATATCACAGCTAACTTACGAATTTCGTATACTCCCTGCATACAAACTACTTTCCAAATGTTTTAAGACATCTAACGGTGGTTCCCCATCATGACCGCAGCTTTAGAGCTGAATCTAGTTAGGAAAAAATATAAATGCACACACACATATATATGTATGCACACACACACAATATATATATATGTCGGCGTATATATTTATGGGGAACGACTTTCATTGTTTACTGCTGTTAGCATAATGAATACTGTACAGCTGAAATACACAATGCACTGTAATAGAATGGATTTTGGTGAGAATATTGTGAATGTTACTGATAAAAAGGTTTGCTAATGTTTTTAGCAAGAAAAATAGAAATCATTCTTCGCTGTACATTCGAAGATTATTGTGTAAACAGAATATAAAAAGAAAGATTGTCGTAATATTTACACAGTTAATTTCTTCATAGATATTTCTGTCACTTTCTAACGAAAACGATGACGTATATGTCACATGTTGGCTCCGTTGTATTATCATATATATAGCATGAGATCAAAGAACATCTGGATGTTGCTGCACCGTCACCACACTAATATGTCCGGTGAGATTTATATCCTCATCGCAACTTAAAGCATGTACACGAACAAAGAAGATTATTTAAGTTTTTTCAGCTGGCGTTTCTTGTTTTAAGAAATCCTGAAGATATCTATATCCGCCACATCAGTCGTGTTACTCTTACTTTATTCTTTATAAACTGTCAGGAACGGATGATAAAAAAGCTGACAGTTGTAAAATAAGTAATGCGTTCTGCTATTTACCATCGACACATTGGAAAGTAATTTTAAAGCAAAAATCTGAACTAGACGAACTCATACAACACTAGTCTTTCATCGGTTCCGACGACGTGGTTTCCAGTTGATCCGATCTACGGAACAGCTTGCTCATGAAATTAATGTGCAAGTAGCTGAGCACTCCACGCATATGTGTACCCTTAACATAGTTCTCGGAGATTTAACATGACATAGAATGTAGCCCTTTGAAATATAGGTACTACTCGCTATTGCCGCTTGAGTGGACTGGAAGAACGTAAAATAAAGTGTGTTGCACACGAGGACACGACGCACCGCTTAGAATCGAACTCGTGATATTTCAATCGTGAGCTGAATACCCCTAGCCATTTAGCCAAGCACCTTCACTCAAATATGCAACGCGAAGACTAAAAGAATAACAGGACTCGACATACTGCAAAATCTTGTTCTGGATTCACTTTACTCGATTAAAAGGTAGAATATATTCATGCAGCTTGCTAGGAGTAGCAGCTAAATCATTCCCAAATGACACACTCTTTTATACAATATATATACATATATATATAATAATAATGATTATAATATTAGGGATAAAAATCCAAATTTATAGGTAAAAACTCAATTTAATTTAATTTATCAAAATTAAAATTAAATTAAGTTTCACAGTATATAATATATAAATATATAATTTAGAGAAAAGAATCATAATTCCTGAACTCATCCATGCAATAATTATTAAAATAATAATTATTATTTTGATAATTATTACTTTGTATTTTATAGTTCTTTTTAGTGTTTTTACTTATTAAATGTTTCTATATGTGACTGTGGATTTTCATTGACGAGTTCAGGAATTGTGGTTCTTTTCTCTAAATTATATAGATATATATAATTATATTATACACACACACACGCGCATCTATAGGTATAGGGTGCAATGAGTAACTTGTCACTATTTTATAGTTTCAATTTCACGTATGCTCATTGTTTGTTTTTGATTTTGTTGACTATACAGTATAGTAGGGTCAGTTGGGCGTCGTCTGTGAGAAAAACAACGCCATGATGCAATTCCCTCTGCCGGAAATTTGGAAACGACATGCTGTACCCCTTGGCATTCACACAGGAAGCTCTAATACGAACAGATGATGGCGGACACAGAACAACCGTTGACTTGTCGTGTCTCCAAAACATATACTGAGAATGATAAAAATCAAACATCCAGTCATCATAGTGTTTAGAGTGATCACTAGTGATAGCGACGTTATGCCTCCATTCATCTTCCCACACGGCCTGAAACTCAACACGGAGCCCTACATGAAGTGCCTGGAGGAGGTAGTGCCGCCCTAGGCCAAGAGAGTAGCTGCTGGAAGACCTTATGTCTGGCAACAGGACTTTGCACCATGACACACAAGCAGAAGAACCAAGTCATCACTGTCAAACAATTTCTGCAACCACAACACCCCTAACATCTGGCCACCTAACTCCCCAGACTGCTACACCATTGATTATTATTGTGGGTGCAGTTGAGCAAGAGACCAACAAAACTCCTTGTAGCAAAGATGAACTGAAGGCAAGGATTATGGCAGCATTCACCAACATAATGAGACCTTCCAGCAGAGTTGCAGGAGATTCCGAAGTCGTCTGGAAGCCGTGGTTGAAGCCAATGGCGATTTTATTGAACAAATTTATTCTTTCGTATTTCAAGATATTTTCATGTAATTTTGGTAAATATATCTTAAAATGAGATGTCAGTGTTATTTTCATTTTTGCGTAATCTAGAGGACAATATATTCACCGCACCCTGTATATATTTTATGCAAAGTTATATGTGAGACTACCAAACATTAATTTGAAGAATCACTTAACACGCTTTAGGAGATCACCATATTTATTAGTTTTACAAGGAAAGCTTAGTTTAATGTTTCGGGGTATTTGATGTTCTGCTTAGTTTTGCTTTCTTCAAGCTTTTTGTATAGTACTTTAGGAAGATTCTTTTAGCGAATGAATCGATGAATATAAAATGTAAGTGTTGTGAAATTGATTTGGTCGCGAGAAAGAGGATATAAAGCATGGCGAAATGAATGGAAGGAACGTGTAATTTCCAGGATACGTTGGGAAGGAAATGATGGTAAAGACGATGTTTTTATTTGATATTTATGGTTCATAAAAGAATGTGTATCATAAGGACAGATTCGTGTATTTAAAAAAAAAGTCGCATAATGAGTATTTATCAATTTTACAGGCCTTAATACAACTAACTAGTAAAATCGTTAGCACACCGGTCAAACCGCATAGCAGCATTGCGTCCGCATTTACGTTTTGAGTTCAAATTCCACCGGGGTCGTCTTTGCCTTTCATGCCTTTGGAGTCGATAAAATAAGTTCCAGTTGAGTTCTGGGGTTGATACTTAAACCCTCCTCCGAAATTGTTGGTATTGTGCTAAAATTTTAAACTATTATTACGAGTCCTCGAATATACACTTCATTGCAAAGCTGAAATGAATTTGGTATCATTTGGCCAAATGATACTAAATTTCTAATAGGACAAGGAAATTATAGGGAAGTAAATTCTTTTATTTAGTAATTATTCGATGAAAATAAGATTTTTTTCAAACATCCACTCATGTGTTTGCCAACATGAATCTAACCATTATCGGAAAAGAAATACCTAAGATACTCTGTGATATAAATGATAATGCTCAACTGTTTGTCAAAACATTTTGATTTATTATTACATTTTTATTGTTTATCATGTGATATATTATTATAATGCACATTATTTTCATTTATGCTTACAACTCACCCACAAACCCACGTACACACTCTCACACAGACAGACACGTACACACACACACACACACACACACACACATTTGTACGTAGGTGTATGCAAGTGTGCTCACACAAAAGCAATCATCTGCGCACCAGCAAAGATGGCGCTACAAGTATATATTTACAAGTGTGTGAGTATATATATATATATATATATATATATATATATATAGTTGAAACGAATATGTATAGGAAAAAAAGACGAAGAGAGGTGTATATATAAATATATATGTTTGTTTGTGTGTGTGTGTATGCGTGAGTCTGTATGAATATTTACATGTATGAATATACAGATCTTGAGTATAACTGCACGAGTGTACATGTGTGCGTGATCTTGAAGTAAAAAAATGCTTAAGCCAAAAGATTTCCTTTCAGCCACGTTTTAATAGGATTTTTCTCATTCTCATTTCTATACATTTAATGAACATGCTTGGATAATACTTGGTGAGTAGCCAAATCCACTTAAATGATTTCCTTTATGACAAAAAAACAAAGGAAGAAGCCTGTAGTCTAATCTCAGTACGCCTACACGGATATACACAAATCCCAAAAATCACAAGCACCACCAGAATTAACAAATAAAATCTATTAAATATCTGTAGAGACAAACATCTTCAATAAATCCACCTATTTTAAACAACACAGCCCAAGCGCCATCAAACCCTATATAAACCGTATATAAATACAACATCCAATTCTCACTGCTTAACTCTTCTTAGGCTTCCCATAAAGTGTAGCTACAAGTCTCTGTAATCGATTCTTCAAAGTTTTGTAATATCTTGTACACAAAAGAATTAACTTTTCTCGTTTTTTAAAGGCAGTAATACACAATAAACAATTAATCATAAACACAAACACGCTCACATTGATAATCACAAATGAGAATATGAGTAACCAATAAACGTGCGGTAGACTATATTTTCGTAAGCTCAATAATTAAAACCAGTAATTCTCAACCAATTCTATTAGCTATGGATTACTTTGAATCCTATTTACTTCGGATGGACCCTAATAGCCATTTGGTGTTTTAAAAAATCCCATTATAGTTTCATAATGAGATATTCTTAGAAATCGTACAAAAAACTGCTAAATAATTTGTGAATTGTAGAAGTATAACCAGCTGGTTATACTTCTACAAGGTAAATATTCATACAAACACACACACACATTTATATATACACCTCTCTTCGTCTTCTGTTTTCCTATACATATTTATTTCAACTACATACTATATATATATATATATATATATATATGTAAATATGTGCATAAATTTTAACAGCAAAATCTTCTACGGAACTCCAATGGTCCTCTGGCTCTCGGTTGAGAGCCACCGATTTAAACTATAAGCTAGATATTTACATACGGCTTTCACTCAGTCGTCTAGAAGTGAACGTTAAAAATCCAGATATCGGAGAAAATTGTAACATGATTTTTTGCTATCATTTGTTAATAACAGTGAGGTTGTGAGCTCCTTTGCTAATGGTCTGGTAGTGATCTTCAGTAATGGTGGTCAGAAGGTGAACGTGATAGACAGTGGTCAGATAAAGCTGTTCAGTGTACTCCGTTCGTAGAATTGAAAAGAGAATAATCGATATTTTGCGTTTGGCTTAAAACTTTCGACCGCATACAAAACTGGAAATTTGCTTGTAACTGAATTCATTTCTCTCATTCCGTATTTTTGCTGAAACGATCTTAATTTTTAGGTTAGATTGTACCATTTCGATGGTTGCACGATGCGTTTATTGATGACTTATTTTAGCTTTGGAACAATTGACAAACATCATATTTTGAGTCAGTACAATCTGAGAGTTATATTTTCCCAAAGTTCTTAATCACGAACAGACAAAAGAAGAATTAAAGAAATATTTATAGCGCCTAAAAAATATGTTAAAACTAGTTTAAAGCTATTACCGTGTTTTTCGGCATAAAAGTGAAAGTAGTATATGGAGTGGCGTCCCGTCAGTTACGACGACGAGGGTTCCAGTTGATCCGATCAACTGAACAGCCTGCTCGTGAAATTAACGTGCTGAGCAATCCAGACACATGAACCCTTAAGGTAGTTCTCGGTGAGATTCAGCGTGACACAGAGTGTGACAAGGCTGGGCTGGCCCTTTGAAATACAGCTACAACAGGAAGAAAGAGTGAGAGAAAGTCGTGGTGAAAAAGTACAGTAGTGTTCGCTACCACCCCTGCCGGAGTCTCGCAGAGCTTCAGGTGTTTTCGCTCAATAAACGCTCACAATGCCAGGTCTGGGCATCGAAACAGCGATCCTACGACCGCGAATCCGCTGCCGAAGCACTGGGCCATTGCGATTCCACAGTATATGGAGTAAACATATAGTGTAAACATTCAAATGACATCCTTATGTTTTCAAATTCTGTTGCATTTCGCATGGAATTTGCGGTCCTGCAAAGTCGTCTTGGTGTATATGTGGTCCTACTTAATTTGAGCTGTAAAATTTGGTCTGAAAAATTTGACATTGCAGCTGGAAAATACGGCACTCGTTCTATAATATATTTTCGCACAGAAATAGAGAATAGTGATTAATTAAAAGAAAAAAAACAAAAGAGAAAAACAAAGAAAAACAAGTGCTTTTTAGGAGAACGACCACCACACATAACATCATGACAATTGCCTATTTGTAGATTTTAAGATCTGAATAAATTTTGGCCTTCTGTTATACATAGCTGATGATCTGTCTAGTTGGCAATTTTACAGAATCAACTTGTTCTCAGAAACACAATTACAGCTCCCTGTAGAGTGTACATTTACGCTTCGAAATGTTTTTTTGGTCAGTTAGACCGCACCACCCAACCCAGAATAATTCACTCGCTTAGACAAAAGCAGATATAAATAAATATACATGTATACACATATGCAGATACTCACACAATCACGCAAACAGAAACACCACTAAAACATTAGTTTTATCGAGCGTAATCATTGGTAAGTGATTTGGAATTAATTTTGTTAATGCTTTCCGCCGAATGTCTACACACATATGGACACAACTGCACACATACTCTCTCTCATATATATATATATATATATATATATATACATGCATACATATATACACACACACACACATATTTACATATATATACATATATATATATATATATTTATACATACATGTGTATACAGACGCATATATATATATATACACATACACACCATTATATATATATATATATATACATATATACTATATATATATATCATATATTATATTATATATGTATATATAATATATCATATTATTTTGTATATATATAATCACAAAGACGCATATCATTCGCCAAGCTATGTTATGAAAATGAATCTAAAGGTAAATAAGTAGGAGAAAGTTAAACAAAACTTTGTTACAAACACACACATACATGCATATGTACAATGGTGGTATATTAAGGCTGCATGACGAAATACGGCGTCTTTACCAGCAATTAATATGTACGAAACAATAGCCAGCAATGTGTTTAATTCGCAAATTGTCTTTCCAATGTTATACCGCTAAACTTAGTGGATAATTAAGCAATGCGTTCGTGGATGGTGAATGGGTTGGATGTGGCACTGACGACGGAGCAAAAACTTCTGAAATATGAAGATACACCCATTACTTATTTTTCTATCTTCGATCGCATAGTGATAATTTTATTTTATATTCGAGTATACACATTGTCGTATGCCGTTTAAAGTCGGTCGGCTATCTGTTGTTATATGCCACTGGGTTTACTTCAGGTATTCTTTTCTTTTGTAGAATTTACAAAAAATATGAGAGAAAGACAACGGAATTCATAAGACCCTTTATTATTCCTTATGATCGTTTCGACCCGTAGTTCCTTGTGTAGGCGCCTAGCAAACAACGGTCAAAATGTACTGTAATAGAAATAATCGAAACAAAGATTAAAAACCGAGGCAGCATTTGTCAAGTCACCTGACAATACACAGCTGCTCCTACGATACACTACAACTGTTTGTATAAAATCTCACCCGCGTGGATCAGGTGTACAATGCGTCGAAATGATCGTAATGAATAATAAATATACTCTTTTCCCCTTTCATATACACACACACACACACACACACAGGGGCACCGCCGGTAGATTTGCTACACTTTCACTACTTGATATCTCCTCTGGTATGTGGCATTTGTTGCTCGCATCCGCATTTCTTACCGCGAGGTAGGTTCATCCGGAGCTTTTGACAGGAGGAGGTCCAGTTTTGTTTTGAAGACACCGTCACCCATTCTCAGACTTTTTGGGAGGATGCTGAAGAGCTGTGGGCCCTTGAATTCCAGGATTTAGCAGTATCGCGTCTTGTATTGATGTACTATATTCTTCCTTATACATTAATTTTCTAAAGAACAGAATTTTGTTTTTGAAATATAGAGGCATTTATTCACAAATACGTGGAACTCGTATTTAAAGGAATTAATACTAATCCCCCTCACAAGAGTAGGTATTAAGGTAGGATTATTTTAAGTATTATAATTAATATCTTAACAGTACTATCACAATACAGTTCTATATTTAAGATATTAGAAATAATGTACATTATTTACATTTGACAGGTATTTGTCCACATTTTGTTTGTTGTTAACACAACGTTTCGGCTGAAATATCCTTTACCTACCATCAGGTGTCTTGGGGACATTTGGAACCTGAGTTCTCATTCCTAAGGTATTTTTCGATGTTATTATTATTATTATTATTATTATTATTCAGGCCACTGCCTGGAATTGAACTCGGAGGTTGGTAGCCCGCGCTCTTAACCACTACGCCATATGCCCGTCGGCATATAATCACAGCTGCAATTAATTTTATTTAAAGTATCGAGATCTACCTCAGGTAAATTATCATTACCGTTAATTCCACAATTCACACTATTGATTCTACATGTATTTACAGATTTCGAGTTGAGAGCCTGGTTAATTCTACACATCATATGTGCTGCTAAAACTTTTGCCAAATTTCTAGTGGCACAAGAACGATCGTCGGTACTGTATGTGATTTTCTCTATTCTTGTTCTTGACTTATTCTCCGATTTTTCTTTTGAAATTCCCTTAAACGATGTCTGGATTTACTTGTCATACGCGAGGAATTACCTTGGACTTTTATTCTACATACATTTATTAGTATCTGATTGTTGGACATTGATAAACAAATTCGTTTTACACGGAATGCTTCATAGATATCTGCCTGGATTTTTTTTATCCATTTTACTTTATACATACATATATATGCATGAGCAAGTTTGTTGTTGCTGCCCTCATCTGCGTTTTTTTTAAAACTTTAGATGTTTTTAAGTATAGACGCATGGTTAACTTTCCAAATTTTTGAGAACTGCTGTGAGCACGTTTATGCGGTTTCATTCACCTTTCTATATTTATATCTTAGTTTTATCCTATTTACTCTTACAAAATTTCGCTTTTAGCAGCCACTAATTCTTACTTTTATTTGTTTTTGTTAACCATTGAAAATATATGTCGAATGGTATCATCTTTGTGAAGAAGTTTTAATCAGGCGAGGAAAAAAAACGGAAGATGATATTTCAATCTGAGTATAAATTCTCTCTAAAGTAGAAAAAAATATATT
>NC_068985.1:94675646-94678725 GCF_001194135.2 Octopus bimaculoides | reverse complement strand
TATATATATATATATATCTGAAGTTGCAAAACAGGGTTTACATAGTAATCTGTTCTACTGATACCCAATAATTATGAAATCATTTCATATAAATAAATTGCTCAAAACATTTTCCTAAAGCCTTGAACACATTATGATAAGCATTATTAATATACATCCTTAGAGTGAACTTACTGTTTCTATCTCTTCTAAAACTCTATGGCGTTGGGCCAATTTAGTACATTATTTATAATCTCGAAATACAAATATCCCCTTCCTTGTCAGGACAAAATAATGCTATAAATATAGCACCCTGATTGATGCCTTCACCATTGAAAAACACACACCGTGATTACATATTGGGGAATTGCTCTAGAGCATATCTGGAATGAATGCAGATAAATTACTTTATATTGTGGTACATATAATTCTGTATATTTCTGTATCTCCATTATTTATATTCTCATATGCGAGTTCTTCAAACCTCTGGAGCCATATTGTCTTGTTAACTGTAACATGCAAGTTTATGCCTTTCCTGAAATTACTTAATAGTTTATGATATATTTGTTCTAACCATTCACTGTTTCTTTCTTTACTTCTCTCATCACCCCTCTCTCTCTTGGTATGCGAATCTTTGTGTGTCTCTTAATATACGTAATCGCATAAAAATATCTATCATATATATATATATACATATATATATATATATATATATATGAAAAACGCTCGGCTCTGTCGGTTCGGATAGCGAATTTTCCGGATGATACGATCACCGGAACAGTTTGATCGTGAAATTAATGTGTACACCACATACACGCGTACAGAGAGATTCAGCGTGACAGAGAGTGAGAGAAGGGTGGCTCCTTTGAATTTACATGTACAACTCATTTTGTCCCCTGTTGAGTGAACTGGAGCAACGGGAAATAAACTGCCTTACTCAATGCCCTAACCACTAAGCCATGTGCCTTCACACCCATGTATGAAGGTTATTATATATATATACATATATATATTTGTGTGCGTGCGTGTATACACACACACACACACACACACACACACACACACACACACACACACACACACACACACACACACACACACACACACACACACACACACATATATATATAAGAAGAAAATGAAGAGCAGACTAGTGGGACTCAAATTACACAACAGCTGTTTCGCTAGCATTTTATTGATGCATTCTTCGATCACATCATGGTAAAGAAAACACCACCATCAGGTAAGTTTTTAAACAAACTTCTATGGTAGAAATAGATGACACGTTCACTCATTACATAGTAGAACAATGTAGTTAGTAAGCCACGATGTGATTGTTGCTATAATTTGATCTAAGACTTCTTCAGGAAAATATTGAGCAATCAGCTCTTGTGAAGTTCGATCTACAGATTACAGTGGATTGTGTATCTATGCATATATGCATCTGTTTATGTGTACTTATATACATCAGTTGTCAAGTGATGGTGGGGGATAAACACAGACACACAAACACATATACATATATATATATACATATATATATATATACGACGGGCTTCTTTCAGTTTCCGTCTATCAGATCTACCCACAAGGCTTTGGTCGGCCCGAGGCTGTAGTATAATACATTTTCCCAAATTGCCACGCAGTGGGACTGAACCCGGAGTCATGTGGTTGGTCAGCAAGTTACTTACCACACAGTCACTCCTGTAAATATATTTTACACAGTGAAAGCATTATATATTAAAATATATGTCTCATAAACCCCAATACACTATGTAGAGCTTATAAATGTGTTCATTATATCAACAAACGTCTGTTCTGAGTTTCTTGCCTCTGAATTTCTTCTTTTAGGCGAAGAAAAATCATCACGTGGAATTGGACTTTAATAAATAGCATTTTATTACTGTGTGTTTACGTTGCACCACAAACCTGCATTATACAGGAAAATGATGGTTTCAGCTTTTCCGTGGGAGGAAACCAGTGGATTACAGTGACCCAAGTGCACAACTGGTACATATATTATCAACTCCGAAAGGATGAAACGCAAACTTCACCACGGTAGAATTTGAACTCAGAACATAAAAACAGACAAAAATGCCACTAAGCATTTTGTCCGGTGCGCAAATGATTCTGTCAGCTCACCGCCTTAGTTTACAGAAAATCCAATATACAGCAAACCCACTAGAATTCGTTTCAGATTTTGTTGCTTTGCACACATCTGAGATTAACTGACAAAACAAATAACAATTGTACGTTATGACTTTTCTGTAAATCACAAAATTATTTCAAACTTAATGAACATTTAACATTTTTCAAAGGAATCCTGTGGTTTGATGGCTGCTTTTAATTCGATAACCTTTCTTTCTAATCGATTATTGTCTGTATTGATTCTGCACGTCTAAAATAATTCCTATCAATGGAATTTCACTACACAGCAATTTTTATATTACGTCCAAATTTACTGGTATATTCTGTTGCTGCTATATATGTGAGCTGGCAGAATCGTTAGCACGCCGGGCAAAATACTTAGCGGCATTTCGTCTACCGTTACGTTCTAAATTCAAATTCCGCCGAGGTCGATGTAATCGACTTAATCCTTTTGTCTGTCCTTGTTTATCCCCTCTTTGTTTAGCTCCTTGTGGGCAATAAAGAAATATGTATATATGTGAGTGCATCTGCTGCTACTCTATATGAATGCATCACTGCGTAATCTTCTGCAACGCAATGATAACTAAAATTCTTTCTATGTATAAAATCTCATAATTTCCCATTATGTAGGTGCTGGCATGGCTGTGCGGATCCGAAGCTCACTTTTCAACTATGACCTTTCCGGTTCAGTCTCACTACGCGGCAAATTAGGTAAATGTTTTCTGCTATAACTCCAAGGTGAACGGTGTCATGTAACTGAATTTGAAAAACCGAAATCTTTGTCGGGGCCTCGTTTATATATATTTCCTTACACCCACCACCCACCCCTACCCACATACCCCTACCTCTACCCCACCCTCAGCCTAACTCACACTCCACCCATGCCTTCCCCACCTCCCAACACCCTCACATCACACCACACCAATACCCTCGCATCACACCACGCACACAC
>NC_068985.1:94674168-94675636 GCF_001194135.2 Octopus bimaculoides | reverse complement strand
GATCGGCCATTATTATGATTGACCGTTGACTGAACACTATTCAATTTTTTTTCTCCGTGTTTTTCTCCTTGTCTCCGTATTCTTTCTGTTGAAGAGCGTAGCTCGAAACGTCAAAGACTTTCCGTATTCCCGAGCGTCATACTAATATATACTTTTGTTATTTACACCACCTGTCCTCGTCTGTTGTTATTATTTGTATATTCTCCCATATATATATATACACACATACATACATACATACGGAGTTGGACGAAATAATGGAAACTCTTAGCATCATAATTTTTAAATATCTATAAAACAGTCAAAAGCTTGTTTATTTGTATGTTTTTTGATTTATGATTAATGCTTTTTAATATGTTGTGCTAAAATTGCCGTTTCTTTTCAGATATCAGAAAGAGGTAACTAAAATTCATTATAATGACAGATTTATCGGACTTTCAAAGAGGTCAAATTGTTGGTACTTGTATGGTAGCGTAACGAAAACAGCCGAAATGTTTGGTGTATCAAGAAGTACTGTCTCAAAAGTAATGGCAGTCTTTGAGAAAGAGGGGAAAAGGCTCCTTATTGAAACAAAACTCCGGAAGAAAACCAAAATTTTCCGATAGGGACCGTCGGACTCTTACGCGAATTGTTAGAAAAGATCACAAAAGTACAGCTCCCAAAATTACGGCAGAGATAATGATCACCTCGAGAACCCAGTTTCCACAAAAAACATATCACCGGGAGCTCCACAAAGCTGGATTTCACGGGAGGGCTGCAGTCAGAAAACCATTACTTTTAAAAACAAACGTTGCAAAGCGTGTAGAGTAGAGTAAAAACCTATAGCATTGGTCCGTAGAGCAGTAGCAGAATGTTATTTTCTCGAACGAGTCATCATTTACCGGCCGAGTATACGTGTGGAGACAGCCAAAAGAAGCATTTGACACGAAGTGTCTTCTTCCAACTATTAAACATGGAAGAGGATCTGTGATGGTCTGGTGGGGAAGTTATAGCTTGGAAATTCGCCAGCCCAGTGGTTTCCCTTCATGGCAGAATTAATAGTCAAGACTATTTAAGCATTTTAGCTGATCAAATTCATCCTATGATTGCAGAACTGTTTCGGAGGGATCTTTCAGGATGATAATTCACCAATTCACACAGCTGACGATGTTACTGAATGACACGAGGAACATTCTACTGAAGTTGAACATCTTATCTGACCACCACAGTCCCTAGATCTCAATATTATTGAACGTTTATGATGCATTTTAGAAAAACAAGTATGGAGTCGATATCCTCCACTATCATCACTACAAGAACTGGAGACTGTTTTAGCTGAAGAATCGACAAAAGTTCCTTTGGAAACAATTCAAACTTTGTACAAGTCCATACCTCGTATAATTCAAACTGTAATTACTGCCAAAGGCGGTCCTACCCCGTATTAGAATAAATTTGTTTGTAATTTTAAGGTGTTTCTCTTATTTTGTTC
>NC_068985.1:94670970-94673071 GCF_001194135.2 Octopus bimaculoides | reverse complement strand
ATAATAGAATTCCGTTTTATTTTCCTTTTAGATAAAGCGTTGTCCTCAACTCTATTCCCATATCCGAGGTAGAGTCTCCACATTCCTTTCAGTATTCCACAAATGTTTTCCCAACTTTCACAACCAAAAAAATTATGGTAAGCGAATATCTTTATAATTAATCACACCAATATAATCTCGTTTATAGGAAAGAAATATCGTCGTTCTTAATTATATGAAAAATATTTCAGAATAAATTTAAGCACAACCGTTTACATTAAAAAATAAGCGTCACAAGCCTCCAATTCATTTGAAGTGTTTACTAGTTTTGAAGCATGTTTACTCTAATCACACTTTTAATCATCCATAGAATACAATCATAAAAAAAAATCTTTTAGTTATTTTGTTTTCCAAAATGGTGTATTTATGAACGAGAGAAATGAGTTCAGCAATGAACAACATAAATAATTTACCGCACTGTGTGGAAACAGGTATGCATTCGATCCAACTACCAAAAACAGCAGCCAAATCTTACAACCTTGAAAAGGGAAAACAATTGAAAATATATTCTTCCGATAATCTTAAAACTGTACAGCAAGGATTGAAGGGTTGTAGCTTAGTGGTTAGCGTATTTGGCTCAGGATCGGGAGTTCGATTCATGGTGGCGCTTTCTATCATTGAGCAAGGCATTTTAATTCGTGTTGCTCCAATTCACTCTGCTGGTGGTAAACACGAGTTGTACGAAGGCGGCGAACTGGCAGAATCGTTAGCACGCTGGACGAAATTGAAGTAGTTGGTGAATATGCTCCGGAATAATCATTTAAAGATGTTTTTGTTACATGTTGTTATTGTTTTTGCTGAATAAAATTTGTTGAAAAATAGCCGCAATAATTATGCACCAAGCCAATGTATACTGGTTTCAAGTTTTGGACATGGTCAGGAAGTTCGGAGGAGAGGATAAGTAAATTACATCGACCCTGCTGCTCAATGGATACTCATTTTCTCGATCCCCGAAAGTATAAAAGGTAAAGATGACGTCGGTAGAATTTGAACTCAGAACGTAAAGACGGATGAAATGCCGCAAAGCATTTTGCTCGGCGTGCTAACGATTCTGCCAACTAGCCGCCTTAACGTTGTGTCTATCTAAAGTGTGATTGCTATTTCAATTAAAAACTACTTCCGATGCTTATAATAATAATAATACAATAGTAGATATATGAGAAAAAAAGAGGACAGACGTCTATGGATATAATGCACTTTAAATTGGGGCTGATCAATAAAAAGAAACAGAGGTAAACAATTACAACAGCTATCCATAATTTCCAGAGTAAAATTGCATCTAGCGAGTACTATGTTCCGATGTCATGTAAGTTGTTGCTGAATTCCAGCAATTTCCGGCATTTAATCGAAAAGATGGCGCCATAATACTGGTTTAAATCGTGGTGAGGTAATCGAGTACCTGAAACTATCAGGAAAATTTCTATTAATACCGGCGGATAAATCAATAAACCATTTTGAACGAAGTGCTTCACAAATTCATTTTGTAACGAGGTGACTTCGGCCCCTGCTGCGTGTAAAATTTGGTGAAGTGTCTTTTAATATAGTCGCCGGTTGACGCTGAGATATATGTGTGTGATGATGATGTTGATGATCATTGTAATAATTATCAGACGAAGGGCGAGGAAGAGCAGAAGAATAGGACAGTCACATAATTAACAGCTATGCGACCTGATGTGCAGGTAAATTATTTCTATATCGTCATGTGAGGCACATATAATTTGACAGTCTTTTTGTTTCCGAAACATGTATTGTACTAGACTATGTCTGTCTATTCTTATAATGTTCTTAGTATTTTCAATTTGCAAAGTAAGCTGCTATTGAATTTTCGAGTTTAGTAGCTGTTATAATCGTTTGAAAATTATTCCAATATTTTGAAATGGAACGAAGTGAATCTTATATCTTGGGTTCAATTTCTGGCACAAGATGAACAGTTTCGGAGGAGGGAGTAATTTCGATTACATAAACTCCAGTACTCAACTGGTATTTATGTTATCAACCTCAAAAGAATGAATGGCAAGATCGACCACGGTGAGATTTGAACTCAAAACGTAAAGACAGACGT
>NC_068985.1:94665015-94668267 GCF_001194135.2 Octopus bimaculoides | reverse complement strand
ATATATATATATATATATATATATATATATATATATATATATATACGCGTATATCAATGTGTGTGTGTGTGTGTGTGTGTATATATGTATATATATACACACACATTGATATACACATATATATATTTTTATATGCACACATAGTGACATAGACACACATATTTACATATTTAGTTATATATGAGCAAACACATAGATGTATCCATATTCATATGTAAATATAACATATATACTTCATCATAAACTTAGACAGACAAAACTTTTAGGTATAGATACAATTGCTACTTCGATGAACGTTGAGAAGCATATTTAAAAAACACTAAAAAGCAAGACGAATATTTTTTCACACACAATCCATTTATAAACGAACAGCATTTTCAGTGTCTCCGTATACAGGTACACTTACATATACACGCACGCATACGTGTATTGTCTCTTACGCATAGATACGGACAAATACGTAAATGTTTATTTATATACGTAAGAATGTTTTCGTATCTGTTTCTAGGATCTCAAGTAATAATGGAAATTTGTATAGAAGTGTATAATGTGCTTAAAGCAGTATTATTTAAAAAGATATATCATATCAAATTTAATATACAATGATAACCATCCTTTCTGCTAAAGGCACAAGGCCTGACATTTGTGGGGAGGGGCGCAGTCAATTAGATCGACCTCAGTACGCAACTGGTGCTTAATTCATCGACCCCGAGAGGATGAAAGGCAAAGCCGACCTCGGCGGAATTCGAACTCGGAACGCAGCGGTAGACGAAATACCGCTAATCATTTAGCCCAGACTAATGAATTACCATAACCCCAGTAGGTAGCTGGTATTAATTATACAGAGGTAGTACCAATGGAAATGTTGAGAAGATAAAGATGGAGGAAATATTTGGACAAATTATCAATTGTTA
Source organism: Octopus bimaculoides (assembly GCF_001194135.2). NCBI lineage: Eukaryota > Metazoa > Mollusca > Cephalopoda > Octopoda > Octopodidae > Octopus > Octopus bimaculoides. The sequence goes on along the minus strand of NC_068985.1, from coordinate 94,667,353 downwards.
TTTTGTTAGCACGCCATTATTTTGTTAAAAAAACTGATAACGATAGCTACTATAATAACAACAACAATAACAATACTGTTAAATTTTACTTATATCAATTATATGAAGATTATATATAATTAAATTATGCTAAATACTACTCAGGTATAGGGATTATATATTTAATTAATATATTTATCATTATATAAAAGTTTCTTAAATAGTTATAAGAGAAATATATTACTTCAGGTGAACAAACAGCCTAAAAATTGTGCTGTGTGTGCATATGTTGTTGTTGGCACTCCGTCGCTTACGACGTCGAGGGTTCCAGCTGATCCGATCAACGGAACAGCCTGCTCGTGAAATTAACATGCAAGTGGCTGAGCACTCCACAGACACGTATACCCTTAACGTAGTTCTTGGGAATATTCAGCGTGACACAATGTGACAAGGCTAGCCCTTTGAATTACAGGCACAACAGAAACAAGAAGTAAGAGTGAGAGAAAGTTGTGGTGAAAGAGTTTAGCAGGGTTCGCCACCATCCGCTGCCGGAGCCTCGTGGAGCTTTAGGTGTTTTCGCTCAATAAACACTCACAACGCCCGGTCTGGGAATCGAAGCCGCGATCCTATGACCACAAGTCCGCTGCCCTAACCACTGGGCCATTGCGCCTCCACTGTGTGTGCATATATATAAATCAAATATATATTAATCAATAAAGTGTACTGGATTTCAGATAAACGCTTTTAGTATGAGAAATGTTTAAAGCCTTAAAGGTATTTAGTGATTCAATCAGAGCGATTATATATTAGAAGTTAAAAGAGGAAAAATTACATCAAAAAATCACATAAGATATACATCCAGAAATAATATTGTATTAATAGATAAATATATAAAGTATGATTATTTTTAAAGGTTTTTAGATATCTTACGATCGTTTCCTTAATGTATTACCTTTCGAAATGAAATCCAAAATTGATAATCATTATTAGGTAATATATCCACTCTTCAGAGAAAAGGATGAATTTCCGTGTAGTCAATCGAATAATAAAGATGTTTTAAGAGTTACTGGTATAGATGTGTATTGGAACAAACTTGGACTAAAAATTTGAAAAAGAGTAACGTAAAAAATCCATGGTGAAAACCTTTATAGTAGATAGAAGCCCCATAATCTATATTAATCCGGAATAAATTGTTGATTCTCCTGAGGAGAAACGAAATTTCAAAATCATATAATAGGGTCTTATCAGATTACTTAATACAGTGAGTTTTAATTCGCAGGAGAAAGATGTTGTGGCTGGCCGCTCGCAGTCTCTTGAACATCTCGTGTGGTTGGTGAGTTTGTGTTGCTATTGGAGTTATATTTTTAGCTCTAATTTCTAGCAACTGGAGGTTCTATTTACCCCCTTATTTGTGTATTCTACATTTTTGGCTTTTAACTGCGTTAGCCACCTACATTTTAATGTATTTTATATATCATATCAATTTATTGTTGCGATATCTTATTTTGTATATATCTATAAAGAAATGTCCATATGGAAAGGAGCAAGGAAAGATCTATCTTTTTAAAACATTCTGGCGTTTAATTACTGTGGGATCTAATTACAAAATTTCTAGATGTTTTATTCAATCTGAATACTGGTTTACATAAACTGTATCACAAAATTAATGAAAATTCGCGATATATAAAGCCCAATTCCAGTAATGTGCATGGAATAATAGATTCAATTATTTCTCGAAAATTTTTGCCAATTAAGAAATATTTTCTCCTTCTGTATTCTATTACAGTTTAGATCTTTCTAATACTGGGTATAAGAATGAAATCCGGTATTTAATGAATACTAATAAAAAACATAATTTAAAGAATAGTAAACCATTTAGTAAGTTGAAGCTGATATAACACGGAATATCATAAAAACTTTAAGTCTAAAAATAAAGAGAATACAAACTCTCAAATCCTTAAACTGCGTAAAAACCAATGAAGTATTAATAAATTTAATATCTCTAAATATAAATATGAAAATACTAATAACTGTATTAATCAGACTGAAGAAAACCGATCATGATTATAATAAATATTATTTTCAACATAATGATTGTAGCAAATGAAATATAGCAATAGATGATGTTAATAATAATAATAATAATAATAATAATTTTGATTATGATAATCATCTTAATGATAACAGTAGTAATGATAATGATGATAATAAAATTAATAATAAAACATTTAATTATAATAGGTAAGATTTGCTAACAAAAATTATATTGCTGGAACCGAATGTAATTATGAAAATAAGAATTACAAATCTATTATATCATTCAATAGGAAAAATACGATATAAACTCCCTTTATATATA
>NC_068985.1:94663982-94664723 GCF_001194135.2 Octopus bimaculoides | reverse complement strand
CTTTTGCCGAACCGCTAAGTTACGGGGACATAAATACACCAGCATCGGTTGTCAAGCGATGTTGGGGGGACAAACACACACATACAAACATACACACACACATACATATATATATACATATATACGACGGGCTTCTTTCAGTTTCCGTCTACCAAATCCACTCACAAGGCTTTGGTCGGCCCGAGGCTATAGTAGAAAACACTTACCCAAGATGCCGCGCAGTGGGACTGAACCCGGGACCATGTGGTTGGTAAGGTAGCTACTTACCACACAGCCACTCCTACATGTATATGTAACATGCATGAGTGTTATATATGTGTGTGTGTGTATAGGTATATGGATATATGTATATATACACACATACACACATATATGTTGGCGTGCATATATGTATATACATCTATGCACTTATACTACGTTTTAGGCTCTTCTACAATATTCTTTATTAATTTTGTAATATCTACATAAAGGTTCGATTTAAAAAAAATTAGTCTTGAATTAATACTAAATTCAATTTTCTAAATATAATGTCTTTATTACGTTATTCCTTCAAATCTCCTACTCTCCTTCGCTCCCCATCTCTGTCTCCTTCCCCCACTTTTCTCTATATAAATATTTATATTAATATTGTATGCATGTGTGTTTATGTATATGTACGTATGCGTATATTTGGGTAAATGTATGTGTCTCCATGTATGTTAGTGTATGTCAACTCATGAAAGTGTATATATATATATATAT
>NC_068985.1:94659630-94663817 GCF_001194135.2 Octopus bimaculoides | reverse complement strand
TGTGTGTGTGTGTGTGTGTGTGTGTGTGTGTGTGTGTGTGTGTGTGTGTATATATATATATATATATATTATTACTCTTACTCTTTTACTCTTGTATCAGTCATTTGACTGTGGCCACGCTGGAGCACCGCCTTTAGTCGAAGGAATCGACCCCAGGACTTATTCTTTGTAAGCCTAGTACTTATTCTATCGATCTCTTGGTGATAGCATCGTAGAGCTTATCGAGCACTAAATCTTGTAGGAGTTGCAACATCAGATCATAGCGAGTAGATAATCTTCGAGGTTAGGTAGAATATAGAAACAGACAGCAACGTAATCTGGGAGTCTGGTGTTATTTCGAATTGGGTATTTAGATTTTATCAGAAAAATCATGAGTTTCCTTTCATATAAGATGGTGATGGGAAACCTAAAAATTTACGGTATTGTTCAGCTTTTAATTTTTTACACATATAAAATGGACGCCGATTATTACTGGGCAAAAGATATATTCATGAGAAATCATAAAGGTGCAGATTTTAAAACCGATACATAAATATTTGCGTAAACTTAATTAAAACGTAAAATAAAAGTATGAATAAATTGCGCGAATCTTATCACTTTGTTTAGCTTTGTCTTAAAGGAAATTATAAATTCTGTAATTTAAGAGAGAAAGATTTAATACTTTCTTGTAATAATGTTTATTTACATTCTATAATGTACGCTATTAGCAATATTTCAGCAATTATCAATTTACTAATGAATTACTGGACGAAATGCAAAATAAATAATGCCTTTATAATTTGGAGTGAAAAACTGGTTATTATAAAATTATTTCTAGAGTTAATAGATTGATCTACAGTGAACAAACAGATACACATACATTTGTGTGTATATGTGTATATATATATATATATATATATATATATATATATATATATATATATATATACACACACATACATACATACAGGATGCGTAAGGTATTTGAGAACATACCTCTTTTGGGTCATTGCTGCATTTTTTGCTAACTCCGTATAATCTTTGTTTCAGAAAACAATAATGGCAGATCCTCAACATACTCAAGAAATGAAGAAGCATGCTGGTATTGTGGTTATAAAGGTTGAGGATAGCGATCTAGAAATATCTCGATTTTTAAAAGTTGCCAGATCTTTCGTCTACAAAGTTTGTAAGGAGTTAGAGACTGATGACGGTGTGTGTATGTGAGGGGGTGCTGAAGATATCCTGGATTTGGGTAAAGATATACAGGAGGATTGGTTAATTACGATTTTATTCAACATATTTCTCTCTCAGATTCACACACTTATTGCAGAAGCCCTTCAGTTTTTCTCAGCCCTGCAAAAGATTTCGGAAAACCTTTCACATTGTCCTTAAAACCAGGAACTTTTAAGCACCCTCTATATACTCGCATATATTTTAAGACAAAGTTTGTTAGAAGTTATCAACTATTTTAGAAAAGAAAACAGAATGACACGAAGATTTTTCAATGAACATTTCGTAGTGTGTGTGTTTTCACTGATCTCTTTTCCAACACACAGTTTTGGTAATTCGTGTAAGTAAAACTCTTACTCACAAAAACTTCGAGTCATTCTGACTACCAAAGCATTGTTTTTTAAATGGTTAATAGTTTATAGAATTTCTTCCTTCAAAGAATATGATTACATCAAACATCTTTTGCAAAAATTTAAAGACACATACGGACATATGAATAAGCGTTTGCCGTTCATACTGGCGCCATTCAGACCATATACTGATCATGTTAACATTCCATGAAAAAATACTCAAACTCACCAGAGAAAAGAAACCGGATGTTACTTAACTACTCCAGAAACAAGAACAACATTCTGCACTGTCAAACACAACTGTGTATATGTATTTGTACACACACACAAACACATATACGCGCGCACGCGCGCACACACACACACACGCGCGCACACGCACACACACACACACACACACATATGTATATATAAAAGAGAGAGAGTAAGAAATTGATTACTTTCACTTAGAAACCCGTTCCGTTAGTAGTGAGAATTTGACTTCCTTTCTTCATCTGTCGCCGAAAAAGCGAAGAAGTTCTTCAGATTTTCCATTATGGTATTTTACCGCCACAACTTGAATTAATTACATTATCTCCCCGATCAGAATCGTACAGCTTAAAAATATACAGTCGCAACAAGACATTTCGGCTAGTCATAGGGAAAATTCCTGAACACTCTAGTTTTCAAAATGATAACTCTTGATAGTTTGCTTTTCTTGAAAGCAATTTTTAGAGTGCATGATCTAAAATAATTGTATTTTATTCAAATTAGAAAGCAATGATAATTGCATTTTATTGAAATTAAAAAGCAATAAAACGACGACGATCAGTCTTGGCAATGCTTTCGGTCGGAAATTCTTAAACTTTCAAAGCTTGCGAAAATGACGAGACCGAGTAGAGTTCTATTTCAAATCAACCACGTTTAATTGGATATGCAACATTACCCCATTCTTTAACTTCTTTAGCAGCTGATATTATGCAGTTTGCAGAACTTGATGTGTTTCCCAAACTTGACTTAACTGGATTAGATATTGTGTCATGTCAACGAAAGATATCGTAAACGATATAGTAAAAGAACCGAGACTTCTGTGGTTCGTGGTTCAATGCCAGACCTTGGTTAAAATTCTCAGTTTAGTCTAAGGCTGCTTTCTTTTTTACTGTTGTCATTTTTGTACATTCCAGAATACTGCCAAAAAATGCTGTCAAAAAACAAAGTCTTTTAGCAAGCATGAGAATTCTGTCGCACATAAAAACACTATGAAAATTTGGAGAGGCAGAAACGCAGAACAAGTAATCAACGTATCTACAATGGGGAACAAAGATGAACTAAAAATAAATAAATAATAAATAATCGGTATTATTTACAATCTATTGTAGAAGTGATTCAGTTTTAATAAGTTAATGATGTAATTACTGTAATATCACCTGTCTTGACAAAGATAATGAAAATGAAGTTTCTTAACTAGTTTTACGGCTTTTTGAATATAACTAAAGATTCCAAATGAAAGTAATATTTTCAACGGTACCCCACCACCCGCTAAAATGCGTCGTACACATCTATTATGATGCAAAATGAAATGTCGGTTGCTAATTCGTGCACAAAACTAGACATTTTGAGGGGAGGGGGTTGATCAATGCCATCTTCTTCACCACATGACAAACACTTTAATTTTATTAACTCCGAAAGGATAAGAGGTAAAGTTGACTTCAACGGAAACATTTTGACATTTATTTAACACCAACCCCGAAAGCCAATTCTATTTCCGTTGTTTCATTTCGGTAATTTCTCCATCAATTTGACCGAAGCCCATAATTTCCGCCCCATACCATTTACAATATTTCGCACTTGAGTAAAATTAAAAAAACAAAAATTACACTTTTTATAGATATTTGAATGTTCTCCTCAGGGAATATCTTCCTATTCACGTGTTTCTACTTCAAGAGTCACAAAGTATTTTGCTTTGCGAAGCCATTATTTCTAATTTACCATAGACGAATTATTTCCTTATCTTTTGCCTTTTAACTTTGTTTTTATTTTAATTCCTTCTGAGTTTTCAACCCACATCGACACCTTTGTCTCACACCCGTTTTTCTTCAATTTCACTCAAAGCTATGAAATGTCTTTACATGCGAATACATTGAAACGTTTCAACTTGTACGTGTCTGGGGGCGACCATACACCATACATACATGCATACGTACAATTAGGTTTCCCAAGATCAGAAAGGAGAAAGCTAATTCGAAGACTGGAACTGTAAAAAATCTGTAAATCTTTCCAGTAGTTTATCATTTAAATATATATGAGCATGTCTAGATATGCAACAGAATATATACATAAAGCAAAACATAGAAGCCTGCACATATACATACTTGCATATATACATACATAGAAAAGTGCCCTATTGAGGTTGAAATTCCAGCGAATGACCCTTGGATCTAGGGTAGAAACGGCTCTTTATTGGGAAGAAATCTTGAAATAAAACTTACATACTTATGCATATGTGTGTGTGTATGTATATATATATATATATATATATATATATTTATATATATATATATATATTAACGCACGTATTTTACATTTATAATAAAATAAACATAGGCGTAGGAGTGGCTGTGTGATAAATAGCTTGCTTACCAACAACAT
>NC_068985.1:94656256-94659620 GCF_001194135.2 Octopus bimaculoides | reverse complement strand
TGTGTGTGTGTGTGTGTGTGTGTGTGTGTGTGTGTGTGTGTGTGTGTGTGTGTGTCCGTGTTTGTCCCTCCAATATCGCTGGACAACCGATGCTGGTATGTTTAAGTCCCCATAATTTAGCGGTTCGGCAAAAGAGACCGATAGAATAAGTACTAGGCTCACAAAGAATAAGTCCTGGGGTAGATTTGCTCGACTAAAGGCGGTGCTCCAGCGTGACCACAGTCAAATGACTGAAACGAGATATACAAAGTATAAAAATAATAAAAATATATATACAGTACAGTAGTGTTTCCATTTCACGAATTTTCCCCTATCGCGCGGTGTTTTGGAACGTAACGCCCGAGATAGTCGAGGGATTACTGTATACAGAACCATTACGTGTAAATACCTATTCTACTTAGAAAACTTATATCCAAAAGTCTTAGAGGAAAGCGTGTTTTGACATGACCTTTCAGTTTAATCCAGACAACTTAACCTGTCATTTCTGTTTATACAAACATTTATCCTCACTTCTCATTCTTCTTCATTCAGGCTCCAATGATTTCAATTAATACTAAGTAGCACTCCCAGAAGTCTGATTCTTAATTTTCTTCTGTTATTCGCTAATTAAATTCCAACTCGTTATTCAAATATCCAAGTAAGAAACCGACTTAGCCATCCTAACTCTAAATGTCAAGTTTCCGCTTCCTTTTCATATTTCCTAACAACTACTAAACATTTCTTCTTCTTCTTCTTCTTCTTATAACAACAACAACAACAACAACAACAACAACAACAATAATAATAAAGACGGCGAGCTGGCAGAATCGGTAGCACACTGGAACAAAATACTTTGTGGTATTTCGCCTGTCGCTACGATGTGAGTTCAAATTCCACCGAGGTTGACTTTGCCTTTCATTTTTCGGGAGCACTGGCATCGATGTAGTCTACTAGCCCCCCTCCTGCCAAAATCCAAGACTTGTAGGTATATTAGAAAGTGTTATTAATTCATTTTCATGTTTAGCGTGTACAAATAATATTACAGGAAACTTTAGAAAAATAGTGTAGACATAGATTTCATAACTTGTTTATTAAACTGCCATTTGTGTAACTTGTAATGAGGTCTAGAAAGGTAATTTGGACTGCTATAAAAAAATGTGGGCATGTGCTAATACACAAAAAGTTAAACATAAAATATTCCGGAATAAGTGGATGCAGTAAGTATATGTGTCTTATCCATTATATTCATAGAAGGCCAATAAATACGAAAAGGGAAGAAATATTATGCATCAGACCATTCTATATCGATCCCTGGTTCTTTAAAAAGTGCACTTTCCTGTACAACATAAAATTACTACGAGTTGGAACTTCAGTCTGTATATGCATGTGGAAGGTACGAGAAATATTTTCAAGAGCTGAAGAAAATTTTAAATCTTATCACCGTCTCGCTTCATGTTCACAAAATAAAGAAAATTGAAGGATGGCAATTTTTAAAAATGATTTTAACATCATTATTTGCTGTGAGACTTAAGACAAAAGATTTCTGTTCGTAGTAACGATGGAGACAAGAACGTAATGTGTTGCCCACAAAAATGAACAACATTAGAGGCGTTATATAAGCAGTCTCTGTGCTGAAACCATGAAGGGCAATAAGGAAAACAGCACCACGGAATGAAATAGCAATGCTAACAACAATATTATAAACAAGATATTATATACTAATTTAAAACCAAGTGTTTGGGGCTTGGCACCTTCGAAAATGTTCACGATATCTTGTAAACAATTATTCCGTTTGTAATATTTAGTAAAAGAATATTTGTAATGTTTAGTAAAAGAATATTTGTAATATTTAGTAAAAGAAAATAGTAATGTCACTATAAGATTGTAACATGATTTGAAATCCTGTTCCACGAAGAAAAGTTAGGGTATTAACTTCCGATTGCTGCACATATTGTATTTAGAGTTGCACATATTGAAGAATATTTATCAATTTTATGATGTCTTAGCATATAAAGTTGTGCGGCCGGGCTTTCTGATTGAGGAGATATTACAAGGCAATAACATATGTAGTTATACAGATATGCGCGGATACATGTAATCACGTATGTGTATGTATGCATACTTTATGATTCTATTGAGATATGTTTCTGCTTCTGTTTGGTTGTCCATTGAATAAGGAAGAAATAGAATAAGAAAAATGGACGTGGTGAAAATTGACAGAAGAGTACAATGGATGAGAGAGAAAAGAAAGAAGGATTATGAATGCAAGAAGTTAGAGACCAGTAAAGGTGATTTGAACTAAATCAACACTTTTCTTAATAATGTAGGTTCCGATTTCAACTTCTCGTTCATCATGTTTACATTTAGATTATTCCTTTGCCTTCAATCGATATAACATCAAACCCTTTTATTAACATGCTTTGTGAACAAGCACTGTAACAGCTGATTTATCAATAAAAGCATTGAAACCTATATTTGATTGGTAAATAAATTTTAGCAGTGAATGGAATAAACGTGAAGTGATCATCTGTTATCGCATTCATTTCGACACCCATATATAACCTAAGCGCAATGTAAGAGACGAAGATCTAAGAAAGTCAAAGAAGAGGTTTAACATATTTGCATGTCCTAATCCCATTGTGATGATTTTGCGTTTAATCATAACACGTTCTCGAAAACCTAATCGTGAAAGTGGTGACATTACAAGTAAAGACTACTTGGTATCACGTTGTAGATCCCAGCATTCTGAGTTCAAATGACAATAAACACCAATAATTATTTTAATTGTGACTGTTCAAATTCTGTCTATTATATTTCTAACGAAAATAGCCTTATATCAACGCGCGCGCGCATTGATATCGTGTGTGCGTGCGTGCGTTCTAATAGTAACATCTTCGACATCCCTCGTATCAAATTGTGTAAGGTTAAGTAACTGAGTTTATCCTTTAGAAAATATGTTTATCTTTGTTCAAATACATCGAATCCTTCATTCTATAAATGTTCTTAATCTACTGTCATACTGTCTATTAAGACAGTAAAACATTCCCTCAATATACACAAGAGAAAAAGGCCAGGTCAGTTCCTCCTCAATTTTATTCGATTGTCAAAGAATATGTATAAGAATATGTATATGTATTTTTCCATATGTGTATTTTCATACACTGTTTTTAACAATTTCACCTTAATATCAGAGAATGTGTGACAATCAGTATGTAACACTACAAGGTTCATACAAAGCTTTATACTTTAAATATATTTTATCATCAAAGAATGTATATATGCATTTTAATACTCAAACTGTTTTTTAACATTTTTTATTATTCTCAAAGACTTTTGATAATCTTTTTCTAAAAAAGTGAAACCGGTTAAGTAAATAAATATTTAA
>NC_068985.1:94652158-94655395 GCF_001194135.2 Octopus bimaculoides | reverse complement strand
ATATATATACGACGGGCTTCTTTCAGTTTTCGTCTACCAAATCCACTCACAAGGCTTTAGTCGGCCCGAGGCTATAGTAAAAGACACTTGCCCAAGGTGCCACGTAGTGGGACTGAACCCGGAACCAAGTGGTTGGTAAGGAAGCTACCATACAGCCACTCCTGCACCTATATATATATATATATATATATATATATATGTATGTGTGTGTGTGTGTGTGTGTGTATATTGATAAACATATATATAATTAATTCTAGTTTAGAAATAGGAAGACAATGCGATGTTTGAGAAAAAAAGTTATGCAACAGTTTGGATTTAACAAATTCTCTGTTTAAAACTGTTGGAAATAGACATTGGAAATAAATGACACGAAAATTGTTATGATTTATGTATACAATCGCAGCGTATCAAACATGTATGACGTCTGCAGAAAAATCTATTAACAGCTTGAGAAATTCGTGACGATCGCTAATCTGTGTTTGCAGATTATAATACTTATTGTGATAATATGTAAGCTACTGACAAATCTATCAATGTAACCATAAATTCTGTATTCAGAAGTTAAAATAATTCTTTAAAAGTATTCTTTAAGATTATTTCTATAACTTAAACATTCAGATATTACTGTGTTGGTAAAAAGAAATCATTATTCCACTCACCACGAAATAATAATTTAATAAATCGATATGATTCGAAATAATGAAGTGCCTCTCCATGGTCATGAAATTTGCTGGAAATAGCAGCTATATCGTTCTCGAATATCCTACGAACAGATTCGACAACGTACCCTCTGTTATACCGAATTATCGGATGAGCATAACGGAAAAGATCATTAATTATAATTATTGACCTATCTAATTCGGTATGACATGGGAATATGCAACAACAAAAGAAAGAAGAAAAAGACGAGAAAAAGCAGAGGGAAAGAGTGGTAATTTCATTCACCTTGAAGTGACAAGAACCGAAGCAATTGGTCAGAAACGTCTTCTTCATCGTCATCATCAGCATCGTTATATAAGCAGCGGTAGCAGCATCAGCAGGTGCAGCAACAGGTGTAGCAGTAGCAGCAGTAACCTCTGGATGATACTGTCTCAGTCTTAGGACTCATATGACCGTTTGCCTGGTTTCCATTGCTTATAATTGTCCGAGATTACAACATTCTCTTTGAACGGTCCATTAAAAAAATTATCATTGGACAGTTGCTCATTTTGAGCTGAGTGGACCGGAGCAATGCAAAATGAAGTGTTTTGCTGAAGGATGCAACGCAACCGCCGGATTTGGGAAACCACCATCTTGAGATCGTGAGCACAAAACCCTAATCACAAAATGTATTGCGACTGTAGCAGTTTATATAACTAACATTATATAATCTGCTAAACTACAAAAATACCATTGTTGCTCGATTGAGCCCAAACTTCATATTTTGTATCCACATCATCGCAGTCACCATTTTTTATATAACGAAAGATGAATTTCGATAGTATCTGTTTCATTTTATTCCTGACATCAGGTGTATATCAAGTGTACATTTTCCAGTCCTACTACCCCACTGCAAGACGTTTGGGTAAGTGCCTTCTATAGGGGGCAATGACGTGGCATGTACAAACTACAGAAGGAGCTACCGAAAATAAGAATTGCAAAATCCTGTGGGAAGTAATGATCCAGTGCGATCACCCGACCAGACATCAGAAACCGGACATTGTGGCGGTGAATAAAAAAGAAAGAATGTGTATGATAATCGACATAGCATGCCCCGGTGAGAACAGGTTCTATATAAAAGAAGATAGAAATATAAACAACTACGACGATTTGAAGTGGGAAATACGAAGTTTGTAGTCAATGAAGAGAGTAGACGTGATACCAATAGTAATTGGTGCACTTGAAATCAGCACCATTCAGCTACCAACATGGTTGAAAAAGATTGGTACATGTGTGAAGGTAGAACACCTACAAAAATCAGCATTGTATGGAATTCTTTGCAGGGTTCTTGAAGCATGACCAGTAAACAAGTGTCACCTTAGTCTGCTGGATGTGGACAGCTGACACTATCCCACACACCCAGCGAAATAAGCTGCGAGTTTTCATATAACAATAATAATAATGGTATCAAATTTTGCCACAAGGGTCGCCCTTATGGGGGGAGGGAGTGAGTCGATTACATTGACCACAGTGTTCAACTAGCACTTATTTAATCGACCGCGAAAGGATGAAAGGCAAAGTCAACCTCGATAGAATTTGAACTCAGAACGTAGCGATGAGCAAAACACCGCTAAGCATTTCGTCCGGCGGGCTAAAGATTCTGCCAACTTACCGCCTTAGTATTATCATTATTATAATGATAATCATCTTTCTACTGGAAGCTAGAGGCCTCTAATTTGGAGTAAGGGATTAAGTCGATTACATTGACACCAGTGGGCAAATGGTACTTATTTAGTCGGCCCCGAAAGAATGAAAGGCAAAGTCGACCTCAGCGGAATTTGAACTCAGATCGGAGCGACGAGCGAAATACCACGAATTATTTCATCCAGCGTGCTGACGATTCCGCCAGCTCGCTACATTATTAATATTAATAATAATAATTCGTTCCTAACCTATGTATCAGTTACCAAAGAAACATGTACCGATGTATCGGCTGCAGCAGACACCGTACTAATCATACAAATCGTTGCATCTTCTGTAACCGTCAACATCCTAATCAATATATCAATTTCTACAGACAACATTCTTAGAGTTGCAACAATTCCAACAGAAAACAATATATCTCTAAATGACATACTGAGGCTATCTAAAGAAATAGATCTGGAAATAACGATAGCAAGAATGTGAGAATTGAAAATAGATATAATTCCCATAATACAAGATATATTGAGAGATAAGAAAAGAACATACAAATATATGTTGGAAACTCTAGAACTTACACATTTATTAAAGTACAGCAAAAAAGTACTTGAAACTATAGAATATATATATGGGATCTTTTTTAAAACGGGGGGCCACATTTTTCATTAACGAAACACTTTGAAACTTGGATCACTGGTAGAATGTGTCATATAAAACATCTTTTTCTCTTAGTCTTCTTAAAAAAAAAGAAATCCATAAATTATTCCATGTTAAAGTTGTCGTATTTCTGTAATTTCAACCAATCACTGACGTCCATTCAGCCGATATACATTAAGTGCCGACTACATAAACAAACGATTCTGAAACAATTAACCCTAACCCTAACTCTAACCCTAA
>NC_068985.1:94645066-94652148 GCF_001194135.2 Octopus bimaculoides | reverse complement strand
GGGTTAGGGTTAAAGCAAATTTAAAATGAAAAAAAGCAAATAAAACGAAGAATCGTTTGTTTATGTAGTCGGCACTTAATGTATATCGGCTGAATGGACGTCAGTGATTGGTTGAAATTATCGAAATAAGACAATTTTTTACATGAAATAAATTCGAATACAAAAATATTTTTCTGTTCTATAACACAAAATAGATAAGTATTCGAAGTTTGAAAGTCTTTCGGTATCAAAAGCACTACGTAAAACATTAATGAAAAATGTGGCCCCCGTTTTAAAAAAGATCCTATATATGTATTTATAGTAAAGAAATTTATTCATTAGAAAATATAAAAACAAAATACAAAGTGCGAATAGCTAACGTGCATAAAACTGTTGCTTAAAAAAAAAACTTGTACTAATAACACTAGCGTCACCAACACCACGCCCAATAATACAACTAAAAACTATAAGAATAATAATCGTTTCTGCAGCAGGCACAAGGGACCGGTATTGTCTCTCGGTACCACTGCTAAGCTAGGGATTTCTGGAAGCTACACGTAGTTGTCGACGCCCCATAAGTTCTCCAATACATATCAGTTCGAACTAGAGATGTGAGCTAAGAACGTCATTGATAATAAGTGGAGGAGTTAGAAATACTATTATGTTTTAATGCATACATTTATGATATCGTGATAAACATTTCGTTAAAGAAAACTAGATCGTTTGTATTCGGTTTTATTTCACAGGTAAAGCGATTAAAAGTGTGAGAAGCAAAGTAACATTACAAATCTTTTTCAACAGGTTTTGGGATGAAGCCTCTTGCGGACCATATCGATTTCAGTATTTCATTGGTATTTTAATTACTGTATTTGATGCCATAAAAACACACCCGGGCATATTGGATGCACCCAAATTTCAGTAGAGCATAGTCAGAAATTAAAATTTTCTGTATACTAAAGCTTATTTAAGGTCTAACTTCACATATAGGATGCGGGATGAGCTTTACAAATTGCTTGGAGGACAAAATGTGTGTCTGATCGGCAGTAATCAACTGAGTAAAGATTGCAGGCAAGGTTAACTTCGGCGAGATTCGATCAGTAAATTTAAGGTGGCATAACACTTTTGGCCTGATATTATAGCAATTTATTTCGTATTTTCATATGAAGTGGATGGTTGTAATAAGGATGATACGTTTTCCAGCGACCTTTTCACTGTTTGGTAAAGATTCCTTGTTTAGCAATATTTCAGGATAGCTATGTATAAAAAGCAAGATGGAGAAGAGATGTTAAAAGTTTTATAACTTTTAATCCATGCATACGATCGTTTCGAACCGTAATACTAAGATGTAAGAAGCATGGAAAAAATTTCCCGTTATACTTCTTATTTTTATGAGATCAATATTTCACTAAAACTGTTCATTATAAAAATTATGTTTTAGCTTCTAGATTTTTCAGAGGATGCACTCTATGACCTCAAATCTAAATTTAGCGAAAAATTGATTTCAGAGATCAAAACTACAATATTTTATTGAAGCGGACTAATTGCTTCAGACTTGTTTACATCGCCTAATTCACTGCAATGTGTTACAAAATCAAAACTTAGAGAATCTGGTTCCACCTTTTATTCAACTTTGACCAATAAATGAAGTAGGTATCGGTACATTGTCTAGTGTTGAAAAATCGAGGATATGTTCTCCAGTTTCGTAAGATATTGGGTTCCATCTATGAAATCTTTTAAACAAAACAGATTAAAATTTCATCTCTGTATTTTCAACATAAAATATATGTCCAACTAGAGTTACCCTGTAGTAGCCTTTTAGGGGTCATAAGATCAAATCAGCCTAATATAACGTAATTCAAAGATCTATACTATCTTTTGAAATGTCATTCATCAAATAAAAATATAAAAAAAAGACAGCAATTTTCTGGGAAATTTATCAATTTTCATTTTGCCGCATGAATATCTTTTATATAGTGGTGTAAAGCATTTTATTATGGAGTCAAAGTTTAACCATTTTGATACAGATTTATTAGAAAATGTTGACACTGCGTATAACGAGACATTTTGTATTAGGAAATTAGATATATTGTGCTCTCTACGGTGGACATTGGGAATCAAAACAATGACATGTTCAATCTTAATGCGTTTCGGTAGATTCAAGCATGAATAATGCTTGTTACTGTGTTACTCTTGTTTTTCGTCATTGGAGAACATTTTCTCCAATGACAATGTATGTTCATAAGACGCTTGATTCATTACTGTAAAGGGGCTTTGAAACATTCGGCGTTTCGACCTTGCTGTGTATCCTCAGTCAAAGCTGTGTCGTACAAACTCATCTAATAACAGCTGTTGGCTATTCTTTTTAAATTCAGTAAAGAAAGTATGATGATATCTGCCAAGTGATAACATATCGTCATGTGGACAATGACCAGCAAGAATCAGAACGATGACATACATATTCAATTTAATATATTCCGCCAGACTCGATTGCGAATATGCTAAATAGCGTTGTCTTTCGTCATTGCAGAACATTTTAAATCACTTTTAAATAAAATGAGTTCTGAAGAGCAAATGATATATCAAGAATGGGACACATGCATTCGGACATATATATAACCAAAGCACACCTGTTTTTTTTTCTTGAAGAGGTTACCATCCTTAAACCCATTTCAATACAATGGCAAATGATTAAATAAATGAATGGTGAATAGGAAAGAGGATCCCTCTTCTTTCTCCCTCTATCTATCTATCTATCTATCTATCTACATCGTCATGGTACCTCACCCCTCAACCCCCCCCCAAAAAAAAAACAATGTTCTCTTATAAACAAAATCCCCCAAAAGTATCTGTTTTATATAAATGAAGAAGCTGTTTGTACATTGACAAAATTGTATTTGACAAGTTCGAGAAACGTACGAAACCGCTAAAAATAATGTATAAATAAAAAGATTAAAGGAGTTGTCCCAAAATTCTGTTGACCTTTTTTCTCAATATTATATATATATAAATCATTCAAAGTAGTGCTCCAGCATGCTGCACAAGTAAAAGTTGAAAGGTAAAAGATTATCTTCATAAAATAAGATAATGGTATGATCGATTAGAATCGTAAAAACAACACTTATTGAGAGGTGTTTGAGATGGAACCATTACATAGTCAAGCAAAATGCTAGAAATTACAGCGAAGTGCCCCGTAAATGGCAGCAATTGTAATTAATGCACGAAAGTGGCATTAACTAAATAGTCCTCGGTTCTCATTAAGAAGGGGTCATTAAAAAGCATGATTAAATCCTTTTATATGTTTGCTCGATTAGGATTGACTTGAGATGAAAAATTATTTAAAAACAAAACTTTCTCATAAATTATTGCTTGTTTGAACTATTCTCGCTAAAACAATCAATCTACTACAATAGATATATTATAAAAGCATTCAGTAAGTATTACATTTTAATGGCATTTCCAATTAAGCGGACATAAGTTACTTAGCGTTAATATCTATTGAATAAAACAGCTTCCAATAAAATGAACAATGTACATCATCAATGGACAGATTTTATAATGACTTTATAATACATTGATCGTTTAGAATAAAAGAAATATGTGTTTAGTTTGTTTAAAAAGTTTTCTAAATAACAATGTAGGTTCAAACCATTTGAGTTCAAATCGAACAAGGTACCAATTAGTTTTATAGCAGAATTAATTCCTGTACAAAAATAGAAATGCCTTAGTGACCACATAGTGATAAGACAAGTGGCTCGTCAGATTAATCAAATGCTGCATTAACGATATTAGCTGAGTGTCATAATGTGTTAAACTCATAAGCAATGATGGCGATTGACGTTGAATTGCTCGGAAAAGTTTGTTGGGATTCCTTAGTTTGAAAGTCGTGAAATTTTTCAAAATAACTTTGGACAAAGCCGAATTATATGATGCGATGAAGTTGCATAGGGAATAAAGTATGGAAGGGTATAATTATCGTAATAATGATCATTATGTCCTCGATCACTGTAAGACAATGATCAAGGTAATAATATTTCCAAATGTGTATTAAACATACAAAGGCGGTGAGCTGGCAGAAACGTTAGCACGCCGGACGAAATGCTTAGTGGTACTTCGTCTGTCTTTACGTTCTGAGTTCAAATTCCGCCGAGGTCGATTTTGCCTTTCATTCTTTCGGGGTCGATAAATTACGTAGCAGTTGCGTACTGGGATCGATCTAATCAACTGCTCCCCGCCCCCAAAGGAATATCAAATATACTAGTACGAGTCAACACTTTTACGACAATAAGATTTAGGGGGAAATTTTTCACTGAACATCATTACAGAACGTGTAATAAAGTTGATATAGGAAATTTCATTATCACATTGATAATTAAATTAACGGTACGATAGAAGTAAATGCTGATCACGGTAGAATTCATTGGTGCTATGGAAAGAAATGATTAAATAAATATTTCATAATCTCAGTTGTGTAGTGTTTCTGCTTTTTTTAAAAGAGCAATACCCGTTCATATGCATATAATATAACTTCAAGCAACTAATAGAATCAACACGTAAGTCTCGGATCGCTAAACGAATTTTATCCGTAGCTGCGATATTTTAAGTAAAAATTTTCTCGTTCTGTACTTTACCAGATATTATAACTTGTCTTGTACTTTTCCAGGTTTATAATCTTAAGAATATTATTTCTCTTGTTCGCATTTGTCCCTGTAATCCATGTTTTTTTCCAGGTTATGATGTTATGCTTTTTAATAATGTGTCAATTAATAATTTAAGATTTTAGCATATTGAAAATTGAATAATAAATTTAATAAATTTCTAAATAATATTTTAATTTATTTCATTTTTGTGATTGAATTATTATTATTATTGAATTAAAATAAAAAGTTTGGATCTTTACCTTTTGATGGGCAACTCGATTAATTCATTTCCTTTAACTAAATACTTCAAAACTTCGGATACTGGTAGAACGTGTCATATAGAACATCTTTTACTCTCAGGGTTGTTGAGAAAAGTTTCTATTTTCGAAGTTATTTCGTGTTAAAGTTGTCGTATTTAGGTAATTGCAACCAATCAATGACGTGTATTCAGCACAATAAAATTACTGCTGTTGTTTGTCAACAACAACTTCCGGCGGTGTACATTTCGTTTGTCACTGTTATTTATGACATATTTCATCTCAGTTACGTCAGTATGAATAAACGAGTGTATCTGAAGCACGTTTACTTCATGACACCACCATAATCGTTCATGCATTTCTACTGCTTTTAGGTTTTTTCCTGAAATTCCCCCCCTTACCCTTCCAATTCATTTTAAAAACTTTTTTCCGTAACTCGAACCCTAAAACCTTAACCCTAAAACCCAAGTAGGAAAATTGTAAATTTTCTTAAAGCTAAAACCAGCACAAACGCACGAACGATGTCATAAATAACAGTGACAAACGAAATATACAACGCCGATAGTTGTTGACAAACAACAGCAGTAACTTTATTCAGCTGAATACACGTCGTTGATTGGTTGAAATTACCGAAATACGACAACTTTAGCATGAAATAACTTCGAAAATAGAAACTTTTCTCAACAACGCTAAGAGTAAAAGATGTTCTATATCCGAAGTTTCAAAGTGTTTAGTTAAAGAAAATTAATTAATCGAGTTGCCCATGAAAAGGAAAAGATCCTAAAGTTTAAATATAAAAAATAATAAAGATAAGATTAGTATTTGAAGAACGCTTTATTTACATTGATTCATTATTATTTAAGCTCAATTAAAATATAGTTTGTTTGTAAATTAAAAAAAAAGTTAATTATACTTAAATCCAATTATATATCTTTTTCATGATATTTTACCTCACAACATATTTTGATACAAATTACCGAAATACGTTGATAATTATTTCTTTACCTCAATGATGCCGGTGACATATCTTAAAAGTCCTCTCAAATTTGAGAAACGAACACTCATAACTTTCTTTTAAACTTTCATTGCATTAGATTGATACCATGAAATTCCTCGAATTGAGCCCTAATATTTTAAGCTTAATTAAAATATAGTTTGTTTTTAGAATAAAAAAAGTTTATTATACTTAAATCCAATTTTTTATCCTACTTATATATTTTTTCCTGATATTTTATTTCACAATTTTTTTTATACAAATTTTTCTTGCACGGGATCAAGACTATGAAATTCCTTATGCTTTCTTCTATCGTTGAAGCTAACATGAATATATTTTGCTTTTAAATTTATTTAGATCTAAACTTGAGTGGAGGCGTTACTTACTCACATATAACGTTGATATAAATTTTGGTGTATACTTTTACCTACTGGACCAAATCTCAATTTATCTATGTCGGAATGTAGTCAGGGGCCAGCCCTCTTCAACAATGTTAACAAACTTCAATTTGGTTAAGAACTGAATAGCAACAAGGCTCTGAAAGATGCTGTATGTGAGTACGTTGCGGCCACAAGAATATTATTCATCTACAGTAGTAGTTGAATGATAGATCACGAACAGAAGAAAGGTAAAGTCGACATCGGTGGAATAAGATCTCAGAACAAAAAGACAGACGAAATGCCATTAAGCATTTTGCCCGGAGTGCTAACGATTCTGTCGGTTTCCCGCCTTAGCAAATCTAAATTGTGAACCTTTAGGATATTTGTTTCATTTTGCAGACAAAATATTGATTTAAACTTTTTGCACAAAGCCAGCAATTTTGTGGAGAGGTTAAGCCGGTTGATTCAACTCCAGTGCATAGCGATTACATATTTTATCGACCCCCAAAGTGATGAATGGCAAAATTGATGTCGGCGAAATTTGAACTCAGAGCCTAAAGACACATGAAAGTGTTTTGTTCCTCTTTACGTTCCACCACAACGCTTGACAACCGGTGTTTATGTACCCGTAACTGAGCGGTTCAGCAATAGTGCTCGATAAAATAAGTACCAGGTTAAAAAAATAAACAGTACTATGGCCGATTCATTCAACTAAAATTACTGCAAGGCGGCGCCCCAGAAGGTCCACCACCTAATGCCTGAAACAAATGAAAAATAAAAGACAAAAAATAAGATAAAATAAAATAAAATAAAGATTTAAGATGCATTCTTGTTC
>NC_068985.1:94643254-94643939 GCF_001194135.2 Octopus bimaculoides | reverse complement strand
TATATATATAAAGATAAGTATAAGAAAGGAAAATACAAAAGTATATATATATGTATATTTATACATAAACATACATACATACTTACATATAGACGTTATATATCTACGACACGCAAACGAAGAAAGATACAAACATGTCCTCCAAAAATATGTAAACAAAATTGTACATGCATCAAAATAATAGATCTTAGCAATGTTAACTCCTCATAAATTTTAAAATGTCTGTTATGCTAAATTATCTATTTACTGCAAATTTAATCGTGTTGCAGCAAATTTGCATATGATTACGAATAATTATTTTCCACGATCCGCATTTATCTGTTGCTTCATTTCTAATTTCCGTTATACATACACCCGGCAACACACATACAAACTTAGAGATATAATGTAATATATCATATGCAAAGATATATACACACACACACACGTATACATATATATATATTCTATCTATCTATATACATATAACTATCTATCTTTCTATCTATCTATATACATATAACTATCTATCTATCTAGATAACGTTTGTTATAGGCATGTATAAGATAAAATCTTACGTAAAATACTACTAACAATTAGAAAAATGGAGAAGAGAAAATGTTAAAAGTTCAAATTAGAATTTAATTTCCACATACGACATTCTCACACACACACATAAATATATATATTTATTTATATATAGATG
>NC_068985.1:94641481-94643154 GCF_001194135.2 Octopus bimaculoides | reverse complement strand
TATATATAGTGTTCTTACTTGAGTGGGAGAAAATGTTCTTCACACTTTGAAGCTCTTAATTGTAAGTCATCTCCACTTATGTTTTCAATGTATGACGATATAAAAATAATCTACTCCTAGAGTTATTTTTTAACACTTACCACAAATATCGCTATGAAAAATGGAAATAATGTGACATTCTACGGAAGAAAACTTTATATATATTTATATATTTACAGGCTTTATTTCATACCTTTCCTAAGAAATTTATTCCGAAAGAATTCCTCTATTGCAATTTCAAATTTTAAAAAATGCTTCATTGTAAGTGCATATTTTAAATGGAATGTAGAGATGTGCGTCTTAAAGTTTGCTGTTTTCGACTCATGACCGATTCTTGGATGCTGCAAAGCTTGTGTTCTGTTCACAGAGTAGGTAGAAAAGAGTAATCATGCAACAGACTGGCATCCCTTCCGCATGGGATATAGAATACATCAGGAAACTGAGAAACCGGTTCTTATGAGTGGTATGACTCAAAAAGGTAACTTTACTCACTTCTAAAAAATTTGATTTCACTATCATTTTACACGTCGATGACCAAATTAGTTCATCCAGGTGAATTCTCACTGAATGTTCGCAAATCTAATATATATATAATTAGTTTATCATTATACTTTATCGTTAATTGTTTCAGACATCAAGTTGAGGCCAGGTAGGCCGACGATCTGAAAAGTTTAGAAGAACTAATCGAATTCATTCTCTGTATATTAAAGCCTGGCACTTCATCTGTCGTTTACTTTTCCTGAACCGTTAAAATAACCAGTTGTACAAAAAACAACACTGTATAACAAGCAGTTGAGATACAAACACAAATACATGAGCAAACACACTTACATATATAAGAATGTATGTATGTATGTATATATGTATGTATGTATGTATGCATGCATGCATGCATGCATGTATGTATGTATGTATGTATGTATGTACGTATGTATGTATGCATGAATGTATGGATGCTTGGATGTATGTGAATACACACACACACACACACACACACACACACACACACACATATATATATGTATATACATACATATAGATACGTTTATGCAAATATACAACAGCCTTCTACACAGTTTCAGTTTGCTAGACATTGGTCAGCCCAGTGGCAATAGCAGTTAAGTGGTTTAGTGCCCCGCTATAGAACTGTGCCCGAAAATGCGTGGTTGCCAAGTAAAGTTCTTAACCACGGACGCATTCCTTCGCTGATACTCTACTAGGGGTTCTGAAAATCAGTTGATATGCTACATGTGATATATTTCATTTTCTTAAACGGTGAATTATCGTGAAAATATAATATGTATTACACTAGCGCTTACAAAATCAGAGATGTGCGGTTAGACGCATTGCATCTTCCATTTTATAGAACAATAGATTCCTAAACTACGATTCACCATATCTATGTAATTATTCACATATTCCTGTTGATGATTATGTTATGTCTACGTATGTATTTATGACTACACAAACAAACGCACAGACACACACACACACACACACACACACACACACATACATACACACACAAACACATATACACACACACACACATATATATATATACATATACATACATATACATATACATATAAATATATATATATACATATATACATATATAATATATATATATA
>NC_068985.1:94640068-94641390 GCF_001194135.2 Octopus bimaculoides | reverse complement strand
ATATATATATGCATATATATATGCGTATACGTACATACATCTATACGCATATATACATGCATATGTGGCACACGACGTCATGAAATGTGTACAACAAAAAAATACGAAGTATAAGTACATGGAATATGAACTGTTTTTTCGAACGACGAAAGTCACAAATGGAAAACAAGACAAACAACGACCCTTCATCAGTTGTTGGCTGTTTTTCTACTCTCGTTTTTCGAGCATATACTAATGTAATGATAACATAGTTTAATTGAAATTCCGTCTTCTGTTCAATAAGTCAACCACCACATTAAATATTTGTAATTATCACATATATATGAACGTATAACTTCAGTGATATGGAACAAAAGATCAATAATACATCGCTCAAAATACCTCATGTAAATTCCTCATACGTCTGCTCTTACAGACAACGATACATACGGAATCAAACGAAATATTAAAGCTTTTGTATCATTAACGTTAATGTTGACAATTATTGTTTTGTGAAATTTGAACCAAAATTATCAGCAATAAACACACTCTATTCTGAAAAAAAGTTCGCTGTTGTACCGTATCACTACTTCTTAAACTATCCAATGTAACCATAGAAATAAATGACACTGCTTTGTTCCTGCCGATACATAAACGTGATTCGTCTTTTTAAAATTTCACTCTTTTGTTTAAAGAATATTATCATAGTTTACACAGACTGTCACTAATTACCATTGACATGAAAGCATAGGCTATTGTAACAGAGAATATAACAGTGATTTATTAAATTAAGTTTACAAATTTCCAAATGATGTGACCTTCAGATGTTTGTTTCTTTAAAACGAAGACTGTTTCATAAATTCAAAGCATGTCTTAATGCTAATCTCTATTACAAAGTGACATTAGAGACTTTCAACCATTTTCAGCTTGAAAGAATCTTTTTCGAAGGTATTCGCTTGGCATCAGATTGTTATTCGTACAAGGACAAACGTGCTCATACACACTTATATGCACATTAACAGGAAGAGGAAGATGCCTAGATGCATACACGTATGTACACACAAACACACGTACACAAACACACAGAGAAACATACACACAAATATGTAAAATTACAGTGCGCTCGACCATGGCTGCAACGTCATAACAGTATTCCTCTTTAAGAATAATAAATTTCTACTTAAGAAAAACAGTGAAATAATTGTTTTTGCTATATAGCTTGACATTGTTTTTGATAGCTTAACATAAAATGTTAATTAAAGCAGACAGACAGACAGACAGACAGACACACACACACACACACATATATATATACATATATATATATATATATACATATATAT
>NC_068985.1:94629706-94639150 GCF_001194135.2 Octopus bimaculoides | reverse complement strand
TATATATATATATATATACTATTTTTTTTATTTTACTTGTTTCAGTCTTTTGACTGTGGCCATGCTGGAGCACCGCCTTATGTTTAATATAAATATGTATATATATATATATATATGTATAATATATATATATGCATATATATATGCGTGTTTTTCTTCTTGAGTGTGTGTATGTGCTTGAGTACGTGCTTCTATGAGCTTTGCTTACGTTCATTTTAAGAGAATCCATGCCTGTCGTAAAGAGAGTGACATGATTTTTGAGTCAAACATTTTCCATCGGTTTTTTTTTTTAATATGCAGCTTAACCTTGCGGTGAACACATCTAATTGTATGTAATTCTGCATTGAAAGTATCTCGTGCACATATATAAAAATGTAAAGTGTCTTAATAACATAGTTTATGTAGGTTTCAAATTTTGGCACAAGGCCAGCAATTTCGGAGGGATGGTGTAAATCGATTAAATGGGCCCCTCTGCAGAGCTGGTACTTTTATTTTTGACACTGAAGAGAAGTGTGGCAAGTCTTCCTCGCTGAAAATCGAACTCAGAACGTCCAGGTTTGTGCGTATGTGTAGAGACACACGCACAATCCTGAACATATCTGAAATATATCTGCACTGATTCAGCTATGATATAAATTTCTATTTAATTCGTAATTGTGATTGTATAAAAGATATATTCAGGTAGAGACGTACTTATGTTCACACGTTAGAAATGCCAGATGATTGGCAAATGTAACATCGATGTATAAAGTATTCGTTGGAGAAAGGAAATATTCAACTTTTTTACAAATTTCCAACGAAAGCATTTTAAAATTTTCCAGAGAATTCTAATGGTTCGTCTTTTTGTGTGTGTGTGTGTGTGTGACTTATCAGAATCTAAGAGTTGAATACGCATTTTGTGTAATGAGTGGTCACGTACTGACATTAAGATTATCCATTTAATTTCAGAGTTGGGGCTACCGTTTGCCTTTACAAGACTTAGAAACATCTGTGCCATGTTTTCTAGCTACACTCTGGCTTAAATTTCAATGAGAACGAGTATATATCTACATAGATGCGGTTTGAAAAAATACCTTTCAAGTGCAAACTGTAGTTTCTTTAAAATTTTTATCTCTTCCCTTTCTCCACGGAACGCATCATATGTTCTTTCAGACATGTACCCAAGATAGCTAATACGAGAAAGAAAATTGTGAGTGCTTCTCTCCTATTATCTATATATTTGGCAGACGAATATGAAAAGATTCATTCACTGCCACACAAACACACATACGCACACACACACGTAGGTGTGCGCGCGCATATAGTTATTGATGTTCGTTTTCATATTCACTAAATTTTTCCTGGAGTATAATAAGCTAAATCTCCTTTCCTTAAATTTTTATTCAAAACCCCTTTCATTAAATGTTTATTTAAATAATTATTCAATAATTAATGGAACACTTTAATGAAGACAAATTATGTAAATCAATAAGTAACACTTGAATTCATTAAGGTACTCTGCAATTAAAATAGCAAATGGATTTCATTTTGAACAACGTTGGCATCCGTCGTCAAATATCTTATGATAGGTCACATGTCAAGTCTTGCGTGCCTCTGGAACACAGGCCTGTTTGGTCAATATCAGCCAGCATTAGCGAGTTCCAATGTTTAATGATATCTTTAGAATAGAAATGGCTTTGATCTCTTCTTTAATTTAAACTCTGCTATCCACTCTCATGACTAAAAAAGTGTGGTACTAGCCAATTTACATTTCTGAAATATTAGTAATTTTGATTTGAAATTTCATTTGTTGATAATCCATTGATTAATCCACATGTCATTGTTCATTAATTTTTATAATATACCTGGTGAATTGAGTGTTGAGTAAATTATTACATAATCGTACAGGGTTATGCATTCGTCATGTCTAACTTACCACGTTTACATAAAAAATAACAGCAACAGATAACGCATTCCTCATTATTCTATGTCTTCACGCCACATGAGTGTCCTATCCACCTTTGCATACGTTTGGATACTACTGAAGTTGCAGATTATCGCAATACAGTGAACTACCCTGCCCGGATTCATTCCATGCTATGATAAAGGACTAACTACCAAATTTACATCATTCTTTCTCTGTCATGTTGCTTTTCGATATCGTGATTTTTTCTGGACCCACACACACACACACACACACACGGATATATATATATATATACATGTGTGTTTGTGTATGTGTGTGTCTATGTGTGTCTGTCTGTGTGCGTATAAGGTCTATGCTAAACAAGAGCCTTTAGAAATATCTCAAATGTCCTACATATTCGTCACATTAAAACAAGTTTTATTATCATTTCCTTATTCTACAAGTCAATAATCGATATCCTTTGTCGTGATCGAACAAAAGCGATTGCTATGCTAATTTGCAATCTTAAACGTCAAATTCTAAAAGACGAAACTGGTGTCGTTTCTAATAATACCTTTTGTAACTGGAACAATATGAGTTCCCACAATAGTGATAAATAACGTACCAAACAAGCCGCAAATTAAAACAAATAACTTATTGGAATATCTTATTGAAAACGAATATCAATCTAGTGAAAGGCAAATGTGGTAGAACAGTTTGTTGCAGATGTTTGCAAACGGGAGGTACTATTTATTCGAACATTATATTTAAATCACATCGTAAATCATGAATGGAACATAGAGTAATTAAAACTTCTCGTGTAGAAGCATGTAGAAGCAATACACGCATACACATGAACGTCGCCTTAATGCTCTCCTACGTATTTATCTCACGTTCATTTCTAACTCTGCGTATAGATAAATATAAATATAAATAACAAATGTGTATATATAATTACGTAATGCATGCATACATGTATACGCATGTATATATCTGTTTATGTATCTGATTTGAAAGATACTTGATGTGAAATCGTATGTTGAAAGAGATATTGTTATATTTGGTAATAATATTATCATGTTAGTCCATTCTGACAGAATAGCATGAACACAACAGGAGGAAACACGCAGGAATGAAAGTGATGGAAGTTAAGAGGACACTAAAATGAAATACGGGTTAATAAATGCAGTGCATATAGTGGGTGTATTTAATTGGTAAAAATCACTGCCCACCCCAAATATAACAACACACACACTCGCACACATTATATTTAAAAAGAAAATTCAGGTAGCTTAAACAATTTAGAATAATAATGCAGAATATACTCAGTCATAAAACCGGTGTATGCAAATTATTGAAACATATTTAATGTATCACTAATTAAAATATTACAAAATATTAAAAAAAATTACAAATACATAAATATATCAGAATATATTAGACACATATGCGTAGGAAAACTATACTGATAGAAAAAATATATTAGCATCTTAAAAGGGGTATTTTTAAAACATAGGCCTACTTACAGATTAAGAGCGTTGTTAAAAATATTTAATAACATATTCTAAAAATATATTTAAAAAACATTAAAAATAAGAGTGTAAATTCTTGCGAAAAGGTGAATAAAGAAATGTTTAAGCATCCAAATGGAAGATAAATTTCCAATTATTAGATGTAGGTACTTCAATTTCAAGAATTAAGTGGTGATACTCCGACGGCTCTTTCAATAGTACAGTAATCCATACAAATAAAGGATACTCCTTTCCAAATTTTACACACTGACCCCTTCACCAGGGAGAATGTATTAGGGTTCATATTTCATATACTGTCATAATGGGCAAATGGGTTTTTGGTTTTATAAAAAGCTATACATGTTAGTAGGAAGAGGAAATATAGCAAGAATTGTGGGAAGTAAATTTAGAAAATATGGTAGATTATAATCAAGCATTTATTCACTAAGAGGAAGGTGATGGATAGCGCGAGTATAAATATTAGGTGAAATGTATCTAATTATACAGTTTTATGATCATTCTCTCCGGATTGATCAAAAGGCTTAAATGTTGAATGGTATCTATGGTTACAAGAGAACATAACATCAGAGAACTTATTCAATAATATAGAATTATATCAACAGAGAATGTTTATAGATTCTTTAATACAAAATTTACATACAACCGTAATTGTATTAAACGGCGGGGCTTCTGCAATTGTAGACCAAGTGAATGAATATTGTATATTCTTTAACTTAGGTTCGTGTATATATGTAGCTATGTTGTTGTGAATTTATAGTTTAAGTTAGTAAAAAAATTCAAATGATCCCTATAGCGACCCTTAAAATCAGTATTACTTCCTTTGTAAGCTCTTACGCTATATGTCACATGCATCTCTACACGGCACTTATAAACTACATTTCTGCGCAGGCAGGATCTAGCAAGTGGGCATGAGTCCGTGATATGACGATTACATGTTTTCTTGTTTCAGCATTAATTTGGATACATCGGTTTTATAGCTGAGGAGATGTTGTTGTATCATTCTAAATTGTGTTAAACTTGCTTTCCTTTCATCCTCTCGGGGGTCAATGAATTAGGTGCCAGATGCATACTGGCGTCGATCTAACCTACTGGTCCCCTCCCCCAAAGTGTCGGGCCTTGTGCCTAGTGCAGAAAAGAATATTCAATAGGAATATTTGGATCTATGTTACGCTGTTATTGAGGTTGCTGCGTAAAGATCTTTGTTGTGATATTTTTTGCGTTTCCATTTTATACTTATTAAAAAGAAATTATTGTGCTTCCTTTCTGTATTCATAATTTCGATACCGCTAACAACATTATAAGGAGTATTTCAAGAATTTGTTTTCACATATAACGAATTATGAGAAATGTCTGTAAAAAAAATCTCTTATTTGAAGAAAATCTTCTAACAATTACAAAGGAAACCTACAAAAGTAATTCATGTATGGTAAAAACAAAAACGCCAATACAAATTATATTTCTTCTTTTCAATCGAAATGTAGGTCACATGTTTATCGAGTTTCGATATAAACGTGTTTCTTATTCTGTTGAAAAACACTGGATAATATACTGAAGTATAAGTGATTGTCCTATTTATGCTTCAAAACAGTGTTTCTGCCCGGAGAATTTTTTTCTTCTTATACTGGTAGGCGTAAATACATATTGTGTCAGCAGATTCAACTCACAAGTATATATCTCGCATATTTGTTTACCAATCGATCACTTTTCTTTCTTTGACACACAGTATACATATCCACAAACACATACATAAATTATTGAAAACATCTACACGCTTTATTTCTTTCATTGAATGAATTATTATCTAATTGTCAAACAAAAATTTTACAAACAGCATTATATACACAAAAGCGCCCTCGTGTGCGGTATAGACGGTATGTTTATATCCTTTTGTATGAGTGTGTATGTGCGTATGGTTTGGCGTGGCATTTATATCATTTCATATATATATATATATATATATGTATCGTTTAATACATATGCTTGTTTTCATAACAATTTGCTGACTTGAAGCTGCTTTTCGGATTGCTTCATTTGTTTACGCTAACGTTTCTCACGGGGTATTTACATTTCTTACAAATTGTGGTGGCAGTCGTAGTTTAATGCTTGTGATTGTTCATGAGTTTGTTTCATGTTTATTGATTGGGTGCTGTACGTTTGGCCTCTTTATTGGCTGTTTACCTTATTTTTATGATGTGATGTTTGTTTTTCTTTTACTTATATGTAAGACTGTGCGTTCTTGATGTGTTTAGAGATGTTGCCGAGAATTGACGATAGATTGGTTTATTTACTTAAGTGTATGTATATATATATATAAGATTGAGAATATCTTCAGAAAGAATATTTATGAATGGGGTTAGTTACAGAATTAATTAAAGAAATATGTACTTTGAGTAGCGCTATTGAATGCGGCTTTTCGGGACAGCTGATTTGTAGATGCTGTTTTGTCAGAATAAAACCTGATTATGTGGAAAATTGGTTTTCATGTATTTATTATTTTTTTTATGTGGCTCTTTAAATTTTTATAATTTTACCTTTCCTATGTTTGATATGCATTTAAGGAAATATGTGTGTGTGAAAGAGTTTGTAGGGGAGTGCGGAGATACAGAGAGAGAGAGAGAGAGAGAGAGAGAGAGAGAGAGAGAGAGAGAGAGAGAGAGAGCACAAAAGATGTAGGGCAAAAGTGTGGAAAATGCAGACAGATATTTATATAAACATATACAAACATATACATATGTGTGTGTGCATGCATATCTACATAAATATATATATATATATATATATCTGTATACATATATGTGTATGCGTGCATGAATATCTACATATATATCTGTATGTATATATGTATGTGTGTTTACGCATGCATGCATATATATATATGTACATGCACGTTTCTTTGTGACTGTGTACAAGTGGTTCACTGAACTATATTTAAGTATAGATATGCAGTTCGATATTTTAATAACATATATACTACAAAAGTCTGAAATTCATTGGTTCAATGTTTATTGTAATATGTTCAAAACTAATCGTTAGAAATCCGGGCCAAATAATTACAGTCGCGTCTGTCTTTATGGACTGATGTTCAAACTCCACCGAGATCGAATTTTTTTTATTAAAGCCTTTCAGAGTCGATAAAATGAGTACCAGTTGAATACGGGGCCGATGTAATCAATTTAACCTTTTCCGAAACTACTGCCCATCCACCAACATTTGAATTCATTATTTTCGCATTCCTTTTAACGCAGTTATTGAAATTTGTCAATCATTTTTTCTAAACAAAAAACTTCAGGTTTTACAATATCTTTAAATCAGATTACCTTTTTCATATTAGAGTCTGTTCCTTGTGTTTGTATTTCTATTATAGAGGGTTTCCACAAGGTCTGGGTACATGGATTAAATAAAATCATAATATAAGCAATTAAATATAAGAAATAATAATTTCTTAAAGTATGTTTTAATCTCCATGTACCTAGACTTTGTGGACACCTCGTATATTTGTCTTTTCTTGTACTCATTTGCAAGAATCTTACTTTATATTTACTGATTGTATACTCTTCTTTATTACAAACTCTATTTTTATTTTACCGCATGCAGTATATTTTCATTTTACAACACCCAATCTCTATATTGTACTACATTGTTCAAGTTAGTTCCTTTATTAGCGTTCATGGAAGTGAGCTACTCGTAATGCACCTGTTTTTCACGAGTTATTTCATATTGGGGATGTTTGGATGTTCAGTATTTTATTATTTCTTTTCTTCAAACAGCTGTATACAATTTATGATTTTACATGATAAATATTCTGAAACGTCAGTATTCAGCACAGAAAAGTTTCCAAACTGAACGTAGAATGATTTCAGTATATTTGTCGTCATATTTAGGCTGATTCACTACATGTTGATCAGAATAAGGTAATATAGTCAGCATATAGCCTAGTGGTTAGAGCAGCGGACCCACGGTCGAGGGTTCAAATCTCAGACCGCGTGATGTGTGTGTTTATGAGCGTAACGCCTAAGCTCCACGCGGCTCTGGCAGAAGGTAATGGCAAATTATGCTGACTCTTTCGCCACAGCTTTTTTTCACTCTTTCCTCCGGCACCTAGCAGCCTATCTACGACTGATCGGCGTCCCGTTGAGACGGAGAACCTCTACGCCAATGAAACCGGTAAACCGGACCCTATGAGTCAGGCATGACTCGAGAAGGAACAAACAAAAATTATATATATAAATATATATAGTCAGTTAAATCACGTGTTATTAGTTAACGTAAAACTAATTTTCAAACATATCACGCTATATTTAGGCTAAAACACAAAATTGAAAGATAGATTTTCTGGTTTTAATTTGCATATTGCTAGTTTGCATGAAGTTCGTTATACATTCCTCTCTACTCTATGGAAACAAAAGCCCGAAACATTTGGGGAGGGGGTCAAATCGATTAGATCGATCCCAAGACGCAACAGGTAATTGATTTATCGACACCGAAAGTCGACCTCGGCTGAATTTGAACTAAGAACGTAAAGAAAGGCGAAATACCGCTAAGCCGGCGTGGTGAAGTTTCTTATTTCTTTATTGACCACAAGGGGCTAAACATAGAGGGGGCAAACAAGGACAAAGGGATTGTCGATTACATCGACCCCAGTTCGTAACTGGTACTTAATTTATCGACCCCCCCTCCCCCGAAAGGATGAAAGGCAAAGTCGACCTCGGCGTAGTTTGAACTCAGAACGTAAAAACAGATGAAATACTGCTAAGCGTTTCGCCCATCGTGCTAACGTTTCTGCCTGCTCACCTTCTTCTGTTAAAATATTTTCTGCTCTGGGCACAAGGCCCGAAAGTTTTGGGGCAGCCGATTAGATCGACTCAAAATACGCAACTGGTATTTAATCCATCGACCCTGAAAGGATGAAAGCCGAAGTTGACCTTGGTGCAATTTGAACTGAGAACGTAAAGATAGACGAAAATTTCGTTATAAGTTACAAATTACAAATTTCTCCTGAGTCAACACATCGTTTTTCAGATCTTGTATCAATGACAACATTTGTGATTAATAGTAATGTGACACAGCCTCAGAAAATAGAATGTATCAAACTTTTTGGACAGCTTTTAAATGTGTAAGTACGTTTTCCTTCATAACAAATTTATACTGCTTTGTCATCTGTTATGTCTCCGGATAATAATTTGGCGATTTTCCCGGCGTATAAAACAACACATTGCTGACGTTGTTTGAGTGGAATATATAATATATTTTACATAAGGGAAATTATTTCGCCTGCTTAGATTTTATGTAATGTCTACGGAATTTAATTAAGTATATTTTGATATGAGTTCTATCGTAGTGACTGTGAACTTTGAACTTACGTATCGTATAACCATGCATTGAAATTATCTTACACATATTTAGTCACAATAACTTAAATATTCTATACAAAAAGTAGCTTTCCGTTGTCCTACTTTCTCTTATGATGCACCTAACTTCTCAACGAATTCAATGATTACAATTCTGCATTGGCACTATGTAAGGGGTGATGTGGTCGCAGAAATTGTCTGACAGCCATGACTGTTTTCTCCTGACTGTGTTGTCTAGTACAAATACCTGTTGCTAGACTTACGGTCATCCAATAGCCACCCTCTTGACCCACTGCAGAACTACCTTCTGCAGGCACTTGATGCAGGCATCTGTGTGGGAATATAAACGTGGCCATCAATAG
The DNA here is from genome assembly GCF_001194135.2 of Octopus bimaculoides. NCBI lineage: Eukaryota > Metazoa > Mollusca > Cephalopoda > Octopoda > Octopodidae > Octopus > Octopus bimaculoides. The sequence goes on along the minus strand of NC_068985.1, from coordinate 94,630,023 downwards.
TGATCACTCCAAACACTATGACGTTCACTGGATGACTAATTTTTCTTAAACTCTGTACATGTCCTCAGAGTGGCAACTAAACACTCTTAAATATTCGTATTTGAGCTTCCGTGGCGAATGCTAAGCAATAGAGCCTGCCTTTTCTAAATTTCTGGCAGAGTGAATTGTTACATGGTTTTATTTTTCTCATAGACAGTGCCCAACTAACCCTACATACTGTGTAGTAACAAATTTTTAAAAAATGCGCACGCACAGAAGTAAGAATGTAAAATAGCAACAATTTAGCCATCGCATCCTGTATATATATATATATATAT
>NC_068985.1:94626892-94629649 GCF_001194135.2 Octopus bimaculoides | reverse complement strand
ATATACACACACATACACACACACACATATATATATATGTGTGTGTGTGTGTGTGTGTCTGTGTGTGTGTGTGTGTTCTAAAAATTATTGCATAAATTTCGTTATTCTACTTTATATTTCATTATTCTTTTATTCTTTTATTTGTTTCAGTCATTTGATTGCGGCTATGCTGGAGCACCGTCTTCAGTCGAGTAAATAAGACTTACTTTTTGTAAGCCTAGTACTTGTTCTATCAGTCAGTTTTGCCGAACCCCTAAGTTACGGAGGCGTAAACACACCAGCATCAGTTGTCAAGCGATTTGAGGGGTGGGGACAAACACAGACACGCAAACACTAAAATATACGACGGGCTTCTTTCAGTTTCCTTCTCCCAAATCCACTCACAAGGATTTGGTCGGCCCGAGGCTATAGCAGAAGGCACTTGCCCCGGGTGGAACGCAGTGAGAATGTAGCCGGAACCATGTGGTTGGTAAGCAAGATACTTACCACACAGCCACTCCTGCGCCTATACAAAATACTTATAAAAAATGAACGCAACTTCAATGATCGAAATTCTAAATGTTCGTCTAAGAAAATACACCTCAATTGACGACAAACCATACGCCAAAAGAAATAGTTAATTTGTTTTGAAGCAGTGAAGATTATATTTTGTTGTAACTTATACACATTCCAAAAGAAAAAAAAAAGAACCTCTTCGCTTTTCATTTCAGAATGTTGTTCGCAAAAATTTCCAATCTCTCTTTTGTAAACCGCATTCAGCTTTGGTATGTTCTGCACGATGAAATTTTCACCAAGTTCAATTAGTAGATCAGCATATTTTTTTTCAAATGACAGATTTGAAAAGTGTGAATAAGAGTTAATTCCGCTTGCATGTAACAGATAAAGAAATAAATATCACATACGTGCCCTATCTATTCAGCAGGAAGCCATGTTGTACGCTTCCGATATCTCATTATTCAACCATTTAAAAAAAATAATTAATTCATGTCATATTTATTGGTACCTAAATATGCCTGTGTAGTCTAAATTATCGGCTACGCGTTTTACAAAACTATTTCCAATTTATATCCGTGTTATTAGTGTTAATATTTCTAACACTCCTCAAATCATGACAGCTAACCTTATAAATGTAATGTTTTAACAATATCTGTCATGGGTTGCTCTTATGCGTATGTGTACTGGGGATGGGGCGCTCGTGTGTATATGTGTGTGGCTGCAATGGTTGGACTAAGAAACGGAAATTAATTGTTAAACAGAAAATTTATTTTTTGTTACTGAGTTGTTCCGATTCTAGTGTTAATCGCTGGGAACAATTCAAATGCCTTGTTCCGATTTAGTGATATTCTTACCAAACTTGAATAACGCTCACTGTGTGTCGGAGCACTATTTCTCAGGGTGATTGCGCTACAATATCTGTACCATAGTTCTATTTCGTAACAATTTGTTCTACACTTATGAGCAAAAACATAGACGTGATGAGTCAAAACACACAGATAGTTATTGCTCCCTTATCAATGTTAATGGTGAACACAAGAGATTTACAAATTACAGCCCTCTCTCTGGATCTGCTTCAAGGAGATCACTAGGAAGAGTATTTTTTGATACAATAAATTCAGTGTATACTATTCTCTAAGAGATAGATAATTTGTATATTCAATACCAAATTCTTGGCCTGCTTAAATGTTTGTTTGCAATCATCTTTACTGTTTTTCTTCTTTGTGATTTCAAATATGTTTCAATATATTTCAGTTACATCCTTGTTCAAAACGATGATTTATAGAGGAAACATTATTAAGCATACGACGCTTTCAGCAATTTTAGACCAAATGTCTACGTAGATTGATTTTTAAAACATATTAAGTGCTGCGTTTTATCTTACTATACAGTAATCTAATCATTAAATATGCTATCACCCCCATCGTTCACTGTAGTGTATCGATTTATTTCTTTGTCCTTACCAGGCGAAATATGAATTTCTGCATAATGTTAGTCTGTTTGCTGAAAAGAATATGTATAATATAGAAGTCTACCTTTTATTTCTTAACGTTTCAGTTATTTTACTTGATTCGATCGGAGATTGTAGATGTTCAGACATATCAAGTTTGCAGAATAACTCGACATCCAAAATTGTTGTATTTATTTCCTTTCTTTAAGATCGATACTCATTTAAATCAATTTGTTTAGCCAAACTTCTAAGGGGTTGAAGCAGAGGGTGAAAAACACAGACATAAAAGACACGCAGCTACTAATATATATATATATATATATATATATATATATATATAGAAAGATACATATTAGCATATGTATATCTATCTCTCTATATATATATTTAAATTGGTCATTCAAAATTGAATGACAAGTTTTAAATACTATTGGAGCTTAATCGCATTGGTGCTTAATCACATTAATCTAATATGTATACCATTCTGCCTAAATAATGTAACTGAAGATACAATATCCCTGCATAACTCACGTCTATTTTCATTCCTCCACTTCACTCTCTATTTCATATCTAATCTAGAATAATTATTGCTTTACCATCTTCTCACACCGTCTCTGATGAAGGGATATATATATATAATATCTCGGAAACAGCTGTAAGACATTCTATTTATAAATGGTGTGAAATCTTTCACAGCCTTGGATTTTTATCTCATTCTGTTAAGATTTTTTATATATTCACATGCTGATATACGATCTACGTTGGACTCCTCATTTTCATAATCACCCAACCTGGAGCTTAACTATAGTCTG
>NC_068985.1:94625903-94626717 GCF_001194135.2 Octopus bimaculoides | reverse complement strand
TATATATATATACACTCATGAGCATATACATATGTATATTTATATATATATGTGTGTGTGTGTGTGTGTGTGTGTGTGTGTGTGTGTGTGAGTGTGTATGTGTTTGCTGTTTAATAAATATACAAGAATCAGTTCTTTGTGATAATTTTTCAAAATGCCAAAATTATTAAAACCGTTAGTTTGGCACTGTCCTGATCAAATGGTGCGATAGCGTATATGTATGTCAATTGGTGCAAATTATCTTTTATCTTTTTGGATAGTTCAATATGAGTCAATTCACTGAGGAAATAAAAGAACTTGTAAGTGTCTGTGTAGGTATTTATAGGAGTGGCAGCGATTGACAATGATCTCTTATCTAACAAGATTAAAGGTACAATGAAGATAAATATAAACACAGCGTATTGAATAGAAGAAAGATTTGAAAATTAACAAGCACAGAGTGAGAATGAACTGTTCTAATGTGTTTTCTCAGACACCTATAAACCAAAACAAGAAAAAAAGATCAATATATTTCTCCTTAATTTTGAAGAGCATGGCGAGAAATGTTTGCATAATCGATGAATAATATTATCTTTTTACAGTAACACAGTATACAAACAGATACAATTTACTGGATGACATTTCCAGTGAGATTGCGGCAAATACCTTGTAGTCTGTTGTTTTCATCCGATGTTTACTGCTTTATATGGCAGAAGCTGATCGAAATTTCAACATTAAAAACCAGTATAACAGCACCAGACATTTGATAATTGCCCAGCAAATATATGTCGTACGCTGACACTTGCTCTCTCTCTCACTCGCTCTGTACATATAT
>NC_068985.1:94624395-94625314 GCF_001194135.2 Octopus bimaculoides | reverse complement strand
TATATATATATATATATATATATATATATTTATATACGTGGGTGTATGTGTGTGGGGGGTGCGCGCGTGTGTGTATGTGCCTGTATGTATGTGTGTATGTATGTATAATATAGAAAATTAATATAGACAACTGCCTGCAATGTTTTACCAAAAAGGAAATCTATAATTGCACTGAAAGTGATTAGGGTGTCAGAAACACTTATATTGCTAGAAATAAGAGCCAAAATGCTCTAATGCTGTAGTCAAAGCATATAATTGTATACATACACACTGACGAGGACTATAGTCACCGGAAAACTATGGGTGGACAATTCCCTATACTGACCGCTCAGTTTCGGCGATTTTCGATGCCTCAACAGTAAGGACTAAATAATTATAAATCACTTGAGATACTCGTCCTGAATTGCTTTCTGTTGTTCTTTTCCTCTAATAAATACCTGCTGAGACGCAAGCCTAATACCGATCCATAACTCCAGGCTTAGCTGTGTACTTGGAACCTTAATGATGACTAGTCATAGCATACATCATTTACATTATTTACATTTGACGGATATTTGTCCTCAACTTCTCTGTTATTTACACAACTTTTCGGCTGATATAGCCTCCAGCCTTCATGCCCAAGAGAGACCTGATGAAGGGTGGAGGGTATATCAGCCGAAACGTTATGTTAAAAACAAACAAGATGAGGACAAATATCCATCAAATGTAAATAACGTAAATAATGTACATAAGTCCACATCTCTTAAATATAAAATTGTACAATCATAGCATGCACTCAGCCTACATATTCCGTTATATCACGAGTGAACTAAACTCATCATATTCCTTACACACACACAAAAAAAAAAACACTCAAACACTCACCCATCATATATACGTTGGCTGATCAATAAGTATTCGGATTGTTGTCATAGTCACG
>NC_068985.1:94620180-94622247 GCF_001194135.2 Octopus bimaculoides | reverse complement strand
TATATATATATATATATATATATGTATATATATATGTATACACCTATGCATGTATGTATATGTATATGTACACATGCACACATACACAGACACATATATGTGTGTGTATGTATGTATATTTGAGTAGATGTAGGTGGGTATTGAATGTGCCAGACATCTCTATATGTACAATCTTTGAATCTTTCGTTAAGGAAACATTCTAATCTTCATATGTATACACTTTCCACTTCCAACACATTACCTATCAGACATGAATTATATTCACGTGACATTAACTATATATTTAGAATATTTTGTGAATATATTATATAAGTATTCTGTTTCTTCTGTTTTCATTCATCGCCTGACCAGTGATTTATTACACAAAATTGAAGATATGAATATCTCCTCTATTATTTTCAACATTTTTAACACCTATACCAGTTGCTTTGAATATTCATTCACGATTATTGCGCTGTTTGTTTTTTTGTGAAAGACAAACATATTTGGAAGTGTGTATCTAAGTGTGTCTCTGAATGGATGTACGCATGTTTCACTGGTAAGTGTGATGGTATATCATTAAAGCAACCCTAGAACATGAGAGAAAACTGCACAATCTATTTGAATACAATCGTTCTACTTCAAAATATTTTCAAAAAGTGCATCTGTAAGGAGAAAAGCAGAGAAATATATACGTAAGAATGTAATATATAATATTATGTACAATCAGTTTGATTCGCTGTATCTGCCTTTGAAATTCAACTACTCAAGTCAGTAATGATTATATTTTACTAAAATTGATTGTATATCGTTCTACTTAACTTATCGGAAACTAGCATTAGTTATAAAGTTATAAACCCTTCGCCAGTAAGCTTTGCATGACATGTCTTATGCTCATGCAAATTCATATAATTTGTCATGTAATATTCACATACACACACACACACACACACACACACACCTGCGATTTCTTGGTGTTCGAAAAGTAACATTTTAAATAATAGTCTATTTTAAGTGACTACATGCAGCGAATTACACATTGTTTTAAGTAATTACATCCTTCTATCTGTTAAGTGAAATACATTTGCGGAAAAGAAAATAGAAAGAATGTAGGCACAACTTCATATTTGAATGCATTATTAAGCATCCATGTAAAGTTGTTCCAAGAAATGCGCTTAAATTATTGATGCATATGTTTCTGTACTAATCATGTGCTTCACTTTGGGTTGAAATAAGAGTTCTCTGCTTACATTTCATTTAATAAGATTTTATAAATAAGCAGAAAAAAATCCCAACTACTTTAATAAAATCTAAGAGGCCAAACGAGTCCCAACAGATACGTGATTAAATTAGTTTCTATATATTTACAAACGCTTACCCAGGTGCTATTAACCGTGAAAGGGGAAGTGAAATACTTGGCGAAACAAACGACCTTGCAATATTTTAACAAACAAGGTAGACTCTACACTGTTGCATGTGATATTTAAAGAATATCATTCAGATAACCTGAAACCCAAATCTATTTATAAGATTCAGAATATCTTAAGGGGTGCATTGCTAAATATATAATGTCAGTGGACCATTACGTTTTGAATACATTTAATCCTACATTCTATATAATCTGATCGATTAACGTTCTTCAGCGAAACATCAAGACTATTTAATCATTTGTAATTTGGAAATATTTCCCGATGAACTTTTAAAAGAAGTGGATACGTCACCATCCATTAAGCTTACATAAACGTGAATAACATTAATTGACTAGCATTAATCTAAATATCAATCTTGTATTCACCTATATCTCACCTGCTGTTTTCCTCAACTGCTTTCCTCCTTTTCTCCTTCTCTTAACTATATTCATTTATGAATATATATAAATATTTATGTATTTATATAAATAAATATATATATATATATATTTTTATTTTACTTATGTTTATTCCAAGTAAATTACCTTATAGCTATATTTTTTCTTGTTAATATTTTATTCTATATAATTTTAAATTATACTAATACATCTATTTGTTTTCTACATCACCTTTCTTCGTATGTTGTTTTTTATTTTTGCGAATTCTCCCTATATATATA
>NC_068985.1:94615812-94619450 GCF_001194135.2 Octopus bimaculoides | reverse complement strand
ACTGATTACACCTTCCCTCTCTTTAGGAGTAATTGTCCCTTTGCTATCACCACTAGATAAGAAACAATAAAATCTGAGACAGTTAAATCTTTTGTCTAGAATCAATTACTAGCCTGATAGACTCGGTTATGTCAAGATGGACTTATGTATTCTTCCTCACATTTGGATTTTTATGTATTCTCTCTCCCACTTGGATTTGAAATGTTGCCACATTTATAATATGTCTTTTCTACAGTAATTTTTTTCTGCATTTTCGTGCAGCTGAAGATTGCTCTTCATATTGCATTTAAGGTAATGCTCGCATGACTTAAATAAATTGAAGTAGCATGAAACGTGCGTACTGCAATCACCTTTGAAATCCGTGTTGCTTATTTTTTGATATGTATATATATATGTATGTATGTATATGTGTGTAACATATACATTTATATATAATTTTTTTCTTTAATTTATATTATATATTTTTGAATCATATTTTAATCTATATTACACACCGTTTTTATTGTCATATATTTACATCTATATATAAGTAGTATTACATTTTATATGCAATAAGCATTGTAAATCAGTTCTTATGTAGCGGATGAATTATTTTGTTTCTCAATTTTTTTCTTATCCCTGTCACTATTTTCTTTTTCTCTTTTAGCTTTTATTACTTTCTTCTTTACTCGTTTCTTTTTTTTACTTTTGTTTTTATATCCTTTATTTAGTTATTTTCCTCTCCCTGTCTCACTACGCGTATGCACATACACACTCGCACACACGTATATATATATATATATATATATATATATATATATATATATATATATGTATATATATATATATATATATATCTATAAATATATATATATGCATATATACATATATTTTACCCATACTCATGCGCGTACACGTACGTTCACACACGCGCACACAAACACATAGTATTAGTATATATACCTGATTTTGTTCTACATCATTGAGTTTTGTAATATTTCAAGAAAACGACGTAGGGTTACTGTGACATGCTCATTTTTCTTTTTATGTTGATTTATAACAAACTCTATTTAGCGTTAAGCGAAAGAATAATTCAACACTGCTTGTAGAGAATATATTTATTATGCCATTAACGGCCAACGGCGGCTAAGAGGCCGAAACTTTGATACTCTGGGTGGTAAAGTTTATTGTTTTGGCATTTCGATCGCCCCTAGACTCAACAAGATTTATTTCATTACAATTTTGCAAGTGAAAAGATAAACATTCTTTCAAACAATTCGGAAAATAAGCATACAATGTATTAATGTTAGCCAGAGACAATTATCCATGAGAAAATCATAATACATTTCACTAAACTATAAACCTATAGGAAATGTCACAAAAATAGGCGAAAAATGTGCGCGGTAGATTTGAAGACCACTCAACTTAGAAACGTACTGACACAATTAATAACATTCGTTTCTACTCTAGTAACAAGGCCCGAAAGTTTAGGGGAGAGGCCAGTCGATTACATCGAACACAGTACGCAACTCGTACTTAATTTATCGAGCCCGAAAGGATGAAAGACACAGTCGACCTCGGCGGAATTCAACACAGAACATAAAGACAGCTGCAATTAATGACATTATCACACGGATGCACCCACAAAGGAAAAGTATTCAACAAGAGTAATAATTAACATGCTTCATAAAAAATAAAAAAAAATTGCCCATCTTAACGATGTCGATGCACTGAAAGTAGAATTAGAATTTTGCAATAAAATTGTACGTTCTAATATATGGTTACATCGTTTCTTTTATATTCTTCGTTGAAACTGTGCGCCTTAGCGTTTTGGACTTTGAATCTTCCGATAATGACAAATAAGTGCCTGTTACATGTTGACGTTCAGATATTGTCTGTTACTTTCGAAGGTATCGTTGAACGAACGCAAAATAAGCAATGCAAGTATTCTTTTTTATTCTAGGCACAAGGCCCGAAATTTTGGGGCAAGGGATCGACCCCAGTACACAACTACAGACGGAATACTGCTAAACATTTCGCACGGCGTGCTAACGTTTCTGCCAGCTCGATGCCTTAATATTTTAGCAAGACCCCTTAATGCAGACCCTAGGTGAGATTGAACCCTACCCAGGATGGTCAATGTAGTTGTCTGCTTACGTCTCTATCCACGAGAGCACCAAGACACCCAACGAACTATGCAAATATTAATAACAGGAGAAGAAAACTTTTTTTTTAATAAAAGACACCATTCCCGAAAGCTTCAGTTATTTAAGTAAGTGAAGTGAGCAAATTTTGATTCCTTTGCACTATCTTAAGATTTATTAAACTTGCAATTATGATAAGATGTTGAAATCTGATCGTATTTTATTTAGAAGGTATTAGATATGCGATGAGAACCAATTTTAGGAAAGAAATACGTCTTATCTTCAACGTAAGATCAATGACGTTGCGTTGACATCTGCAGCTGGAGACGTGTATCAGCAGGAATAACTTTGTAATCTAGACGAAAGCTATCAATCTTTTTGATATCTGCGCCAATGATGGATGTATTGATATTATAAATGTTCAAACAGGAATACTTCTGATTTTCGTTGAGCGGAGATCGACAAAAATAGATTATCTTCGAGGGATGTGTTGCTGATGCTACCAACGATTTATTAAATATAATACCAACCACTTATAGCGGAGGTTGAATTAGTGTTCTTAGATATATCAACTGATTCATGAATCGATGAATATGTTTGCTGCTATAGAATCAAAGAATAAAATTACAGGAAACATGACATCGATCAGTGTTTTATAAAATGGGTAGTTTCACTTTAGCAGCAGTTAAAATTCACGTGGAAAATGAAAGTATACTTGTTCGATGATAGCGTGTTCGATTGAAATTAGAATTTCGAATGTTGGGTTTATATATAAAAAAAATCACGTCTGCGAACATCTTACGTTATATCATGTCTAAAGCTTTCACTAATGGATGCCAACGCTTGGTGTTATCGTTATGATACCAATGCCATTGCTATGGTCTCTTTAGAATTAAGAAAAAATAAAAATACAAACATTTAACATGCGAATAGTTTGTTACATATGCCTCAAGATTGATATAAAAGACCATTATATAAAATGGAAATGTTTCAGAAAATAGGCATGTACTTTGAATAAAAATTGAAACGAACAAATGTGGAGGTAACAATATTTCCTTTGAGTATAGCTAAGTAACGTGTGTGTCTGTAATAATAGTTGTCAAGAATAGGTAAAATAGTTGTAACGTATATAATTGATGGATGTTGGTCGAAAATAGAGTTCGAACAAAATCTATTGTATATACAACATGTGAATATCGGAAAAAGCTTCTTTACAAACGTGGCTATTATAGTTAAGATTACGTTAGGAATGTTCATTGAAGAGATTATAAGTATAAAAAGGAGCAGGAGAGTTTCCGGAAACCATTCCTTGCTTTTAACATAACTACATAAGTTTTACCGCTACTGCAGTGAAATGAAGGTCTACAGCTTAGTCAAAGGTCGATAGTTCGTGTTACAAAATCGTTTACTCTGAAAGGCCTGGTGACGGAAGGACAAGTCGCAGGCAAACATTTCTATAACTACCAGTCGGAAGCGAGAGGGTGATTTATAATTCAAATATAATTCAATATATAT
>NC_068985.1:94613543-94614267 GCF_001194135.2 Octopus bimaculoides | reverse complement strand
TATATATATATATATATATTTATGCATGTGTAAATGTGTGTGTCTGTGTACGTATGAGTACGTGCGTGTCTTGTGTGCATGAAGTTGTTTTTTATCAGAAGCATTTAACACTATGTGCTGGTTTGTTTACATCCCCGTAAGTCAACACTTCGTGAAAGTAACGAGAAAATAAGTACCAGACATGGAAATAAGTACTGAGATCGACCTTTCCGAGTACAACCTTCAAGACAGTGCTCCAAAATGGCCGCAATCCAATGACAGAAACGCGCAAAAGCTCAAAGAATGCATAATATGATCTTCCTACGTAAGTACTTGACTAATAATGTGACATGAAAATGTATTAATAAACAGACAAATATCGATCGCTCTTACGTCTTCTCATACGCTGCTTCCATTCCCATATACAAGATATTGTTGATATTTTGTTCTTAGCATTCTAGTTATTTCAGTACATCAGTGGTTTTGAAGATGAAAAGAAAACGGCAGCACACAGGATTTTGTTTGAATTGCCACTGACGAAGACAACATGTGAAATAGATTTACATGAGCATCTGCCTGCTTGGCACCAATTTGTCTGGAAGGGGATTGCATTATATATTTATGTATTGTACTCAATGACTTAACGTTGTTTCAAGTGACTCTTCACTATCAGATTTACACGCATTCACATTCACATAATCATAAATATGAATTAAATATATATATATATATATATATATATATA
>NC_068985.1:94611473-94613493 GCF_001194135.2 Octopus bimaculoides | reverse complement strand
TATATATAGGCAGGCATAGCAGTGTGTGTGTGTTTATTGATATCTGTTAAAGTTAATCAAAGTTACTTAACATCAAATCGCAAAATCCAATAAGAAAATTCATATTTGAAGACAAGTTACATTAAACGAGATTATATCAGAGAAATATTCAGCTTGGATGTGTTTCGATTTTAGAGCATCGTTCTTAGAAAATCGTCTAAATAAGTTTCCTGGCAATGTTAACATGAAAGGTTTCCTGTTAGCAAGTTGGTTGCCAAGTAGAATGTTTAGGGAGGGTAAAGTTAATGAAGAAACTGCATCGATATTTAGAAAATGAATATAAAATGACCGACTATCGATGTTTTCGATAAAGCATTTTCGCACGTTCGAATGGATTAACAGACAACTCGTTATAGATTTATCAACCAAAGCAACCTGGTTTTATTTTTCTTATTTCGATGCGTAATAGGAATCTCTCTTTACATTTATCTAAACAACCGTTTACATGGATTTAAACATTTGCAAGTCGTTTGCTGGGGAGGAAAGACGCGATTAACAATAATATTCAAGATGGAGGATCTCCTGTAAAAGAAGTTCAAGGTTATGTCGTTACAGGAGAAGAAGAAATTGTAAAATAGGAGGACTGAAGTGAGTCTCATCAATATACACAGCAAAAGCTGACGAAGTCCAATAGCTATTTTATAGGGATGTTAGATAAATTAATTTGTTTCGTTTATTCAAATAAAATTTACATTAAAACAATGAATATTTTTCTCGTAGTAACGAATGAATTGTATTATCTCTATTCTACTTTAGCCATTGTTTATCGTAATTGATATTTCAATGATTTTGATCTTGTTTGTGATCTACAAGTTGACGCAGTGTCAAGTAGGAGTAAACGAACGACTTCATCTGACAATCTAAGAGATATACGACACAGACAAGAAAAACAAAAAGGAAGGAGTATCATTATTTTCATGGAGATTTCATCACTTATTTTTATTTCTTAACTCAGATATTTAAACAATCCAAACTTAATACGATTGAAATGTAATTACAGCTCATAGATATTAAGAAAAAAAAACTGTAATGATATGATCTTCACGCACACCAGACTGAGAATCCGATATGAAATATGGATCCATCCTGCAAATACAAAACACACACACAAACACACGCGCACACACACATACACACACACACACACACACAAACACAAACACTTGCTACTCAAGTCCAAATAATTCTTTTCAGCTCAAAATAATTCCTGAAACATGACCGCTTGAACCCCATGCCAGACTCCTAATTAGACAGCATCTCTTTAAGATCACATTTCGCACATGCTCTTATCTATGCACACAGTATGAGAACATACACACATACATATACACACACACTCACACATACGCACATACGCACATACACAGACATATAAACCTGTATAATATATATATAAATTATGATTTAGTGACAGATGCAATATTCTTCTTTATAGAAAATAATCAAACAATTTAAAAATGTGAAAGATAAATAGGTAGAACTCACTCTATATAAGAAACATTTCAATGCCATTTTGAAATTTATAGATTCACATGTAAGTAGTTGTTGTGTGTAGGGAGGATCAGTCAACAAACAAAATTTTAAATGAACACACAAACCGGTGTAATATCAATTCTTTATTTTACCAACTAACTACTCAATGGTTTGTTTAACGAGTTTTCAGACACACTCAAAGCAGATCTTGCGAAGTGAGAACTAATTATTGATGAGATCTCGCGTCTCTTATAGAAAACTAAAAACCGCATGATTGTTCAATCAACAACTTAGCTGGAAAAGTCTGGAAGTGATATTGAACCAGTGCGTGTGCTTATTATATTTCTTATTTGCGTAATGACCCTCCCTAGATACAATAAGTTTTCTTTCAACAAACACACATTTATATATATATACATATATATATAACATAAATATATTATATAGTTGAACACCACGCATCCCCTTCCAATTATATATGTATATATATATATATATATATATATAT
>NC_068985.1:94608219-94611250 GCF_001194135.2 Octopus bimaculoides | reverse complement strand
TGTGTGTGTGTGTGTGTGTGTGTGTGTGTGTGTGTATGTGTGTGTGTGTATGTGTGTGTGTGTGTGTGTAATTGAATAAGATAGAGCAAACGATAAGGAGTACAGTTCGACAGTTATTTATTTTTTACACACTATTTGTCATTGCCGCCCCCGTTATTTACAAAGCCTTCGCTTTCGATGCTGACACAGGCAGATAGATATATTAGCAGTTTGAGGAGAGGATCCAGGTTTGCACTTCTGCTCACATACACAGACAATCTTCTGGTAGCAGTGTCAGTAGCCAGTCGTCGCAGCGATGTGCAAAGAAAGTACGCCAGTGTAGCATTGGCAAAGCGTTTGCTCAAAATGCTAGCACTGCCGTCCGTCAGTCTATGGTGAGCAAAAGGATTGTAGTCCGGTTTGTAGACAACATGCCTCCGATGTATGTAGTGTCCTCCAACTTGGTTTGTCTGATCAAGTCCCTGAACCCCAGTAAGACGTCGATGTTCCACCGCAATCTGGGCAATATGATACTGGCCAGCCAGAAACAGCTGTAGGAGTATGTTACAAGGCATGTTTAAATGAAAATTATACAAGATAATTAGATAATTATTATGGCGTACTTCATATTTTCTTAAGTTAATTCAATTATTTAATCATATATTATATAGCTATTTCCATAAACAATGTAATAAAACGTATAAGAGGTAACTGAAATAAATGTAATAATATATAATATACAGTATACATATATACATGTACACACACACACACACACACACACACACACACACACACACTCATATATATATATATATATATATATATATATATATATATATATATATATATATATATATATATATATATATACTGATTTTTATGTCTTCCTGACGACCCTCGCAGCTATGTATGCATATGCACTACATTACACAGGCGCACACACACACACGTGTACACGCTGAAACACACATATATATAGTTGTTTGTGAGTCTGGAGATGTAAAGAGAGAGAGGAAGCGAGAAGGAGAGAGAAGATGTTGAATATTAAAGAACGTCTGCTCTAGATACTAAGCCAGTTTGCACTCAGATAAATCCAAAACGTAAAATGCCGTAATGTGAGAAGTAGGCTATTAAAACAATATTCCTCGAGTGGATATGGAAGCAGACAATGAAGATAAAAAGTTCAATTGACCTCTTGCTAGCGTTTTTTTTAGCTGTCTTTCTTTATTTTTCGTTATTTTCATTCCTTCTTTATTTTGCTTTATTATCTTCGTGACTGACTATGATTTACCGTCTTACCTTTACGCCTCGACGGCGACTATAGTCTTTTTATCTCTCAATTTATTTCACTTTTAACTTGACGTTGGCGTTCTTTAAATCTAACCTACATCTGTGTTTTTTTTAGTTTGTTGTTGTATAATCACCATTATGTCGTTCATTTTTCTCGGTGCATTTAAGTACCAACACTTCCTTAGCAGCTCCAACCGTCGTCTCCATCACATCTTTCTCGCTATATTCCTTAATTTCAAATCCCCACTTAACACATATCATCTCGTTTCTTACGGAAGCTGTTACATATTTTAATGAATGTTTTTTAACTGAGTTATTTGCTACAGTCTTCTAGTGGTGGTAATATAATTTCGCAATACAAATCTTTCAAATACTTGTGCATGTACGCACAGCCTACAAACATTATTGAATTTCATTACATAATATTCAACGACATCGCACCAGTCATTTTTTGTCCGAAATTGCTGTATAGCTGGGCCATGATTACATCATTCATTTATTTGTAAACGCAATATTCCATGTAAATAGGCTCCTTACGCCTACATGTTTTAACCTGCATTTTCGGCTTATGTGTGTGCATGTGTATGCGTGTGTGTGTGTGCTTGCATTTTTATGTGCGCGTGCACGTGTGCATGTGTGTGTATTTATGCCTCTGTATGGATGTGTGTGCGTAGGCATACGTATGTATGTGCGTAATGAAAATTCGCTAACTTGCATTTATGCATATATTTAAAAAAATCTCTATGCAAATAGACAATATTAAAGAGACGTGTAGTATGAAGCCACATAAATTTTAATTTTAATGATATTCATGTTTGCTTGGAAAATGTGCGAGATAGTTCAAACTATTCTGTTTTATTATGGCCTTTGCAATCGTAAATATTTCATGAATGTTAGAGATATACGTTAGAAAAGGGGCTTTTAAAATTTCCAGAATAGAAAATGCATAGTTATATGAATCAGGGAATGAAATAGAATGTTGTGTGTCTATTTGACGGGAAACTTTAACGAAGATTTTCAATCAATTAGCATGAGAGCAAATTACCATTTAGAATTCATAATAGTGACAAAATGCAGTGAACTGAAAATATGCTTAAATGTTTCGAGAATTATATTTGTATACAATTTAAAATGTATACTTGTGAATAATGATATATAGAAATGAAATCACTTCTGAGTTTCTTCATGAACATTCCAAGATTGTTATAATAAAGATATTCTATTCTAAATAACTCGCAACTAATGGAAGCATTTAAAATCTATTAACACGTTCTGCAAACATCGATGGGAATGCATAATCATAATGGCATATCAGAATGTTTATATGGGATTCCATTTCAGAACATCTTTCCCTTAAAATTCCACACGTATGATGCCTTCTGTGAAAACGAAGGTCCGTCTCATCTTATGACGGAATCAACCTACAGATATTATTATGGACCACCAAGCCCTAGTAATCAGCTGTTGGATTGATAATACTTTTCATCAACCCCATTAATTATCTATACAATTTGCATTCCGTATAAGTCGGACATGTTTTTATATGTTTACATATATACGTTTATTGCATTTCATATGTTTGATATAATTTATATATTGATCTATCTTGCTTCTCCTTCCTTTTACTACTATATACTCTCAAGTTTAAACCTCTTAAGCACTGCTCAGTGCCTTCTATGCGGAGAAAACCTGGATCCCATGCTTTAACACACACACACACATATGAATGTATGTGTACATATATATATATATACACATC
>NC_068985.1:94603162-94606255 GCF_001194135.2 Octopus bimaculoides | reverse complement strand
TATATATATGTATTTATATGTTCCTTTTAGTAATTTTAGATTCACCGCTGTGGATATCTCAGCAAGCTTTTGCCAGATAATCTTTTCAGTATAATATCAAATCCAGCTTGTTGGCCGAGTAGAAAATCCAGGCCAATGGTGCATAGGTCAAATTTGAATACAATATAAATCAATAGTGATCAGATAATAGTAAAAGTTACAAACAGACCAGACTCGGATTTGTAACAGATGTATAAAACCTGACACGTGCTTTTGGATGGAAAATATATCTTGTTCCGCAGTTTGATATTCAGATATAAATTTTCTATTGATTCTTTTATGAGCGAATGATGGAAAAATCAATTTTCGGCATAAATCTTTGGGAATGATTGTGCGGCTCTTTGATGGTAGTTTTACGTGGAGGTCGACGTCGTGTTTAGCATCTGATGAAAATCGTGTATTCGTGCGTACGAAAAACCGCTATAATTCTACATTTCTTTGAAAGCTTACACTAAACCGAAACATATCTCGAAGGGCTTAACGACGTTTTGTATGCTCAAGTTTTCTAATGCCCCAAAAGTCCGCAAATAAAGTCCGAAAGTAAAGTCTGTGAATCTAGTTGACAGTAACAGGATTCGATCTCAATGAACATAGCGCAGTAACAAATATCGTCGCAACACTTTCTTACAGATGCATTGGTTTGTTGTTGGCACTCCGTCGCTTACGACGTCGAGGGTTCCAGTTGATCCGATCAATAGAACAGCCTGCTCGTGAAATTAACGTGCAAGTGGCTGAGCACTCCACAGACATGTGTACCCTTAATGTAGTTCTCGGGGATATTCAGCATGACACACTGTGACAAAGCTGACCCTTTGAATTACAGGCACAACAGAAACAGGAAGAAAAAGTGAGAGAAAGTTGTGGTGAAAGAGTACAGCAGGGTTCGCCATCCACCCCCTGCCGGAGCCTAATGGAGCTTTAGGTGTTTTCGCTCAATAAACACTCACAACGCCCGGTCTGGGAATCGAAACCGCGATCCTACAACCGCGCGTCCGCTGCCCTAACCACAGGGCCATTGCGCCTCCACAGATGCATTGGACGTAGTCACAACTAAACTTCTTGTCTGCTCTTCTACAATTTACATATCGGTGTTATGAGCTCGTGAATCCTACGGAATGAGAGAACGTTCTTCATAGATTACTGCGTCAGATGTCTCTGTCACTCATGCTGTCTTATAATTAAGATTTCGCTGGTGCACGTGTTGAAGTTTGGGAAGAATCCATGTTCCCTCTTTATTACAAACCCACTTTAAATATTAGTGACGCGTACCAGATTGTTTGTAACGGTTTGTATGTATGTATGATAGTCTGTATATATGTATATATGTATGTGTGTATGTATGTATCTATCTATCTCAGAAAGTCGGTTGAAATGTCAATAGGTTGAAGAAGGTAGTCTCATCAAATGTGATTAAATGAAATATATTGTTCAACATTGACGCCCTTGCGGTTCACACATTTTTTCCATTGCTGTTTCAGTGCTTGGACTCCATTGGTGACGAAATGGAAATAAAACAACTGTGACCTACTTTGGAGAAGGTGAGAAGGGGTGTTTTCACTGCATGGATTTTATCTCCATATGATGAAGCCTATACGGGACCTGCCTCAAAGAATATAAGATTTTCTCGCCATGGGTGTCAAAAGGCTGCGATTTGAAACACGTGTCAGTCCACGTTTCTCCTACAGAGCAGACACCTGCATCGTGCCAAATTCATTGTGCAGAATACTCTGAGGTCTGCTACGGGATATGCTGATAGCATTGGATGTCTCATGTACAGTCGATCACCTGTCATCCATCAGCATGCTGTGAACACGATCAACATTTTCCTCGGCGGGAGCAATTGCAGGAACTCCGATTCTAGATCTTCTATAACATTTCAATTGGCATTCTAAATTCAGCTCCCCTTATTTGCACTTTTGATAGAGCTGCAGCGTGTTCCCTCACGTGGTAACCATGTCAGCGTGAATAACTTTGTGGACTAACCACTCTTTTTTCCCTTCAGGTACTTGATAACAGGACGATGCCAATTTTTTCTGATTTTCAAGAGACGTCGATACAAGTTACATTTGAATTGCACTAGGAAATGTCAAAAGTGAATTCACCTCTAGGTGACAGAGGTGATATCAATAACAATACTTGAAATGAATGCTTGTAAAATTTTACAGCTTTGGCATTCGTCCTTCATAGCCAACCTATCGACCTTCCATCCTACAATCGCCTCCCTTTATATGCGTATATATGTATGTATGTATGTATATATATATATATATATATATATATATATATATATATATATATACATATATATATGTAAGTCGTATGTATGTATGTATGTATCTACCTATTTATCATGCTGTTTAAATTATTATACACACGCACTTATACATAGACACGCACACACACACACACCCACACACACACTCAATGATACTCACATACACACACACGCATACACACAGACATACACGAATAATATATATATATATTAGAATTACCTTCTAACAATACGTGACTGATTGAAGTATGTCGTTCCTTAGTTTGGCTAAGATTTCAATTACAAATGGATCAATTTGCTTTTGTCAGTATTGGATTATTATTTTCGATATAAAAGTTATATCTGCAGAACATGTATGATAGACATTATTGTATGTGCTCTGCATTTTAGCGTTCGATTACAACCTATTGTTGCAGGATTCGGACAACTAGGCATCATTCTGTGTCAGAGACAAGAGAATATAATATTTTATCTGTGACAAACGTGTATATCCTTAGAGATAGATAAAAAAAAAAAAAGAAAGCTTACTTCATTTTACGTACATTTTCTCCCACGTTTTCACAGCCGGCAACAAGATTCTATTATTAGTATGAAAAATATGACAAGCTTCTGAAGGTACAGAGAGAGGAATACGTCTCTCAAAGATGGCTGACATAATTGCAGTAACCTTCCCGTAAAGTAAAATTTCCGATTTCCTAGCACGGCTATTAAAATCCTATTATATGTATGTATGTATGTATGTATGTATGTATATATATATATATATATATATATATATA
>NC_068985.1:94601303-94602759 GCF_001194135.2 Octopus bimaculoides | reverse complement strand
GGGGGGGGGGGGTAACCGACTCTATATTACTCAATTCTTCGGAAGTTTGAGATGTATTAAAATATGGAATTGTATATATAAAAATGAGTAGTGTCTCATATTCGTTATTTAAATGTACTTTTATATAAGTTCGATCGAAATATACTTATAAATCGCTAGACACAAATGAATACTTCCAGACGACATGAATATTAATCCTTTATATATGAGCTTAGATTTCGTTCAGTGAAATTTAGATATACGCAGTTATAGACGACAAGTCAATATTGTGATATGAAAGACGATATTGTAGATATAAATTTGGTTCTAGTTAATTTCTAAAATACACACTTCTCCCCAAATAGGCATTGTGTCTTTAGTAGAAAGGATTATTATTATTATTATTATTATTATTATTATTAATATTATTATGATCGCTCAAACTATCAATAATTAATAACCTAGCTAATCAAAGCTTTCCTGACCTCTACATCAGAATATGGTTACTAGTGATATTTCATTCATTTTCTAATTCATTTCTATTGCTATGCTTCACAGCTCCAATGACCAAATATTAAGGAATTAAGTTGACCATGTATGTAAGTGACCCGTATCAAATTTCAACATGACATGGAGGATAGCTAACCTTAAAACAAGGCAAACTCCAATGCTCCATGTGCGTCAACTTGACATCAAACTATAACTATCCTTTTCCCGAATTTCCGCAAAGCTATGCCCTTCCTTCTTTTAAGTGAACCCTTCCTCAGTCCTTTACTTCCTTATCTTCACCCCGTGCTCATACATCTTCCTCTTCTTCTCTATTCTATTAGCATGTTTCGCTCTTTCCAACCTCCCCTACGCACGTACTATTCCTTCAGTGTTCTGTTGTGTTCTAACCAGAAATGGTTTCTAGCTAAATAGTATTAATTTTTCTAGGTCGTTCAATTTTACTCAAACGCCCAATAGACCAAAAGAGTAAACCTAGCAGTAATGTGCCTACAATGTCTACATTACAAAGCTGTAAGCGAAATTTCTTCAAGTATATCAAAAACAAAGAAGAAAGTAAAAAGTCCTTCCCTTATAATATCTTCATAAGTTCGGTTTCGTGGTCATAAATTCACTCGTCTAAAGAAAACAAAGCTAGAATTTGTGTTATTAAATGTATAGTTCTCTGCTACAAAGCGTACGATTATCTGTATTGTTAAAATCCTCGCTTTGCAACCACCTCGTTCCTGATACTGTGTCACTGCGCGGCAACTGTTACAGCATCGAGCAGGCTAATGCCTTGTGCTTGAATTTGGGAGACCGAAGTAGTGTAGGAAAGCGTATGCTATCAATCTATCTGTCTGTCTGTCTGTCTGTCTGTCTGTCTGTCTGTCTCTCTATCTATCTATCTATCTACATATCTGCCTGTTGATCTATCTATCTATCTATCTATCTATCTATCTATCTATCTATCTATCTATATGTGTATATA
>NC_068985.1:94598901-94599326 GCF_001194135.2 Octopus bimaculoides | reverse complement strand
ATACATACATATTTATATAAATGATACATAGATACGAAGACAGACACACAGACACACAGATAGATAGATAGATAGATATAGTTCATGATTTATTTTATAGTTCCAGACTTTTGTGCACGCGTTTGTGGATATTCAGATACATCTCTGTGACCAAATAATAGACATCTGTAATAAATCATTATTTATTTTACCTTCACATTCCAAGCGATGTTACATAAATAACGAACTTTCTAGAGCGAATGATATAACTCCATCCAGATATTCGCATATCTGCATGCACACATGTGTATATACTTATATATATATATACACGTGTGTGTATGTGTATATATGAATATATGTTTATATATATATATATATATATATGTATGTATATATGCATTTATATATAGATACATATGTAAATATACATACATTTATATATA
>NC_068985.1:94596672-94598077 GCF_001194135.2 Octopus bimaculoides | reverse complement strand
TAATGATAGCACGTGTATGTGCGTGTGCGTGTGTGTGTGTGATGTGTGGTTGGACTTTCTTACACTTCCTGTTTATCACGTTGTAAAATAATATTGTCAAAAACTTGGAATACGCATCAAATTAACGGACGCTAATGCAATAAAAAGGGCTTTTCTGTGGGTTCTTTAAGCCACTTACTGGTACAACTGTTTTCAAGGTAAAATAAAAAAAAATATATAGGAGGTGAAATTATTGGGAATTTTTTCGTTTCGAGCATAGATTTTAGATGAGAAACAGAAAGAAAAGTAATCTGATAAAAAAAATTTGGCGTCTGCAAAATTTTGAATGCTACAATTTATATGACTAGATTTTAAAAGCTAAACGAAGAAACTTCACAATGCCGTAAGGCGATGTCAATGCGCAATACAAGGCTGATGTAATGTAAGAAAAGACAAAATTGAGAAACACTTAGTCACGCTCGCAATTGGAATATTATGCAATAATTCAGAAAGCTTATAGAGTAAGCACGTACAGAAAAAATGTCACACTTAAAATCAAATTGTCATATTTAAATGACATATTTGAAATATATGTGTGTCGCTGTCTCTCTATGTGTTATTATATATATGTCATATATGTATTACTGAATGCTCTGCAATGCGCGAACTTAGTTCATGTTGCCATTATTTTTTAAACATATTCCCATGGCATTGAAAAAATACATGACATTTTAAATAACGAAGTAACTATATAGAATCATGTCTCATTATTATTGGTAATACGAAATTCTAAGAATTAATGACAAAATATAAAATTATTAACACAGCCACCCACTCACACACACAATCATACACACGCTTGCATACAAACACACACACACATCACATGGGCGATGAGTATGTATGCATAAGTGTGTGTGTGTGTGGTTATTTATGCAATCTCGCCAATCATTTACCATTATTAACTCAGCCTTAGCGAAGAGCGAAGGAGGAGGTATTGTTTCCAGTCGTGTTTGTTTGTTTGTCCATGGACAAAATATTTCAAGGACCGCTGGATGTATTCGGATGAAACTTTCAGGGATATTCGGGATGGTGTCTGGCACGAACTGGTTAGATTTTGGGATCGATCCAGTCCCAGACAAGACTTATGGATTGTTTTTTTCTGTTTTATTTATACTTACGTTTCAAGAGCAGCCGAGTTCATGTTTAGTATTCTAGTTTGTGAGAGTAGTCGAGTCTATTTCAGATATTTTCATTTTGAAATTCATCTCTGGCTAATCGTTGAGAGGACGTTGGTGTTGCTCTAGCGGAGATTTGCGTTCTCTGAGTGGTCTTGTTTAATCTGTTTTAATAACAGCACAAGCATACAGGTATCTGGGCAACACTCGGTCTCTCATATGTGTGTGAGTGTATTTATATATATATA
>NC_068985.1:94592631-94595914 GCF_001194135.2 Octopus bimaculoides | reverse complement strand
GAGAGAGAGAGAGAGAGAGAGAGAGAGAGAGAGAGAGAGAGAGAGAGAGTGGAATCGGTGAAGGGAGAGAAGAGGAAAAAGTAACACAGTGAAGTAATTACAGTGAAAAAGTAATACGATGAGTGAGAGAATGAGAAAAAGTAATGACCGTTTGAGAAAGAAGATCGCGGAGTGTATCTTCTGTTCTCAACATATGTATAAGAAAGGAAGGGGCGGATAATGTAAACGACAACCACTTAACTCTGTGTGAGTATATATGTATACGTATGTATATGAAATACAGGAGGTGTGTATGCGTGTGCGTGTTCGTGTGTGTAGGGGAATGTGTGAGTATGTGCGTGCGTAATGAAAACGTATCCATACGTACGTAATGGAAACGTACAACTCTGAAGATAAAAACTGAGATCATTCCAATTTTGTTTGAGTATGTCTATGTATGTGCGTGATTGCGAAATATTTGCGTGCTTCTATCTGTAATTGTTGTGTTCTTCATGTTGTATCTTGTTTAAATAACAATTAGCCATCAACATAAACGGCACGGGGTCAGCTAATAAATAAATGAAGAAATAACAAAACGCTAGAAAGATAATTAAATGAATTAAATGTAAAAATCCACCGTCTCACAAACACAGATGGACCAAAATTCAAATACAATATCTCAAAACTTTAATTTAAAAACAAAACAAGCTGGAGGAATCTACTAGAGTAGTAACAAAGAAAGGGTCAAACTGAAATTATGAAACTCTCAAAAACCCTTAAATCGTCTAATAAAACACTTATAATAGACAACCTTATTAAACATTTTTAAACACGCAGATTTAGAGTTTTGCAGCCTTCTTCCAGAAAATATAATCAAAAATAATTCTTCAGATTTAAGAGAGCAGAACCTATTACCAATCCTATAAGCCTGGGCGATCCCTAATATGCTCCATTCAATAAAATACCTTTTATTATTATCTTTAAGAGGTTCCAGAAGAAATTACTAAGCCTAGTAGAAGAATCAATATTATTGTACCTAAAGGAATGGTAATGGTTCGAAACCCTTTTCTTAATATAATTAGCAGAAGAACCAATATAAAAGTAATCATTACCTTCAGAAATAACTTTAGCATGTTAGACGAGTTCCCCACGCTTTCAAAAATTACTAAATAAACAATTATCTTTGTTTCTACAATCACAAAGGGAATGCTCAAGCCTAGTTGCATCTTCATCAATTGAATTATCATTATGTGAAAGGCTGTTACCTCCACTATTATTGAAACATATTAGAAAATAGAATTCAAATACTCCCTGCCAAACTGGTTATTAAGAAAATCATTAACACACAAACACGCATACGCATACACACACAAACATTCACATACCTCCCCTTTTTCATATACACACGTATACACATATACTCACACAGATTCAAATGGTTGTCTTTTTCTTTATTCGCTCATTCCTGTCGTGATCTTCTTTCTCAAACGATCATTAGTTTCTCTCACTCTCTCAGTCATGGCTATTTCTCTCTCCCCTTCTCCTTCACTGTATTACTTCTTTCTCTCCTTTCCCTTCACTGATACTACTACTACTACTACTACTACTACTACTACTACTACTACTACTACTACTACTACTACTACTCTCTCTCTCTCTCTCTAGTCGTTCTTCTGTTTTACCTGTAGAAGGCTGTTTTGTAAACACAAGATTTGTTTTTTATTTTTATTTTTATTTTCGTTCAATAATATCAAGTTTAAATACTGACACACACACACACACATACACACACACACACACTCACACACACACACAAAGACACACACACACACACACACACACATATATATACTTGTGAATGTCTGACCTTCTTGTTATCTTTCATTTATTTGTTCACGTCTGGGCAACAAAAGGTCTTTGTATATTTTTGTTGGTAGTAATCATTCTTACCAGTATGTAATTCCTGTGAGGAATCAATTTGTATTTCATGAAGAGTTTATCATCTTTGTCTTTGGAATGAGTTAGACTCCGAAACAATTTGTAGATTGTATATTCGTCCTGTAACAACTTGGATTTGAATAAAAGTTTGTCTACACTTACAATTGTTTCCACGAACTATGTTAGACTCCTCATTCGTATAATCATCGAATCTGATACATTTAGGTCTTCTTGACACACCTTCCCTCCTCTGTCACTTCACTATGTCCCTTTCCTTTTTTCTCGCCTTTCCTAAAATTCTTCTATCCCTGTGCCTCTATCGCTCTCTCTCTTCTCTCCCCACGTGACCGGTGCTTGGAAAAGCCTGACATTTCTTTCTTGGTTCGACTACTATCCGTGCAACATCTATATTCATCCCTGTGCCTGTCAAATCTTATGTCCTTGCCGTAAGGCTTTACTTCCACACGTCAGCTTAATTTAATTTGTTCTTAGTCGAAAGACACCCGTTGTTATTGTCCTGTTAGTTGTATTTGTGTAATATAAAGTTGAATTGCACAATCGTACACTCTAAAAGTGTCGTTCGGGGCAGCGTCTAAAGTGTAGGGAAGACCAGAATTATGGTGACTAATATCGTTAAGACCCAGATAATCCTAATAAAAGTAGAAATTTCAGGATTAGAACGGATAATAGGAGCAAGAAGACAATGGTCTGGGCACTAATAATAACAGCACAGGGAAAAGAATAATGCTGTCACATGGCCAACAGTTATGAATAAGATGGTAAGTTGGTTACATCGCTCCCAGTGATCAAGAGGTGTTTCTTTATCAACCCCAAAAGGATGAAAGAGAAAATCGATGTCAGTGAAATTTGAACTCAAAACACAGATATGGACGAAATTCAACTGAGCATTATGAAAACAAGTAAAAGGGGCAAATGTGCTGCAAATACTAGTATAAAGAATATTCTATTCTATGTGATATTCATACTAATATATATATATATATATGTATATATATATACGATTATTTACTTATATCATACATTATTTACTCAAATATACCATTATAATCTCATAAGAATCAATATGTTAAGCACAGTTCTTTAGTAAAGAGGAAAGACTATAGAACGGGCCTGTTTACTATGATGGAATGTCATAATATAAGTTCGTGTGAGCAAACATGATGTTATCTTTAGGAGGTCTATGAAGGTATATATAACGATATGCTTATTAGTGCGAAATAAACGAATACAATGGATGCTTAGGAGTGACAACTCTTGATTCCACTTCAGTCTGTTCATTCTATCTGGTAATATAAAATTTATACACACACACACACACACACACACACACACACACACACACACA
>NC_068985.1:94588775-94592561 GCF_001194135.2 Octopus bimaculoides | reverse complement strand
ATATATATATATATATATATATATATAATTATATATACTAGCTGATGAGGTACCCAGTAATTCTCGGAAAGCGGGGCTTATCCCTTGGTTCCATTCTCATAACTGTTTCGCTAATCCAACAACAACAATACAAATTATGTAGCTCTTAAACAGATTTTGTGTCTTTACAGAGAATACTGAACTGTCTTACATAGGATGCTACTTTTAAGAAATCCCAATGAATTATGAATATCCAAATTTTGATGTCAGTTATGTAAAAACACGAAATTAGTTACCCGATAGTAAGAGTTCAAATAAAATTGGTACGATTCTGTTGGTCCGTTCCCAGAGTATATAGTGTATATATAATATCAATAAGGTATGTATACCAAAATCGTGAATCATATTACGTAATAACAGGCTAATCAGATATGCGATAAAAATTCAAAGTAAATAACTCTGAAAAGGGCTTCTGTGCGTTCCCTGAGAATATTACCCTCAGGGGCGCAAGTGTTGATATAGAGTTACAATGAATATAGAAACAGACTGACATTTAATTTTACAGTAGACATACAAATAGATTTGTATATAGATTTAAAAATAAAATAGCATGTAGTTTATCAATACATTTACAACACTTACAAAAACATCAACACAGCTATCAATATGAATTAAGAAAATGTTCCTACATGTAAACAGCGAGTGAATTGTATGAGGACAGTGCAGATTATAATGTTATTGATAGGTAAATGGTGATTTCTGTCTGATTGTGTAGTTGGTTGTCATATAGAGTACATCGTTACAAAACATTAACACATCTATCAATATAAATTAAGAAGATGTTTCTACAAGTAAACAGGGCGTGACATTTGTGATGACAGTGCATTTGTCTAAAAGCAGAACAGTTCTTCATGCAGCGCCTGTCGATTGGTTGATGAGACACGAAAGGCACCGTCATTCATGGTATATTCGTGAATAAGTCATTAACCGAAATAAGCGGATCTATTGTTTAGGAAAATACTCTTTTACTCTTTTACTTATGTCAGTCATTTGACTGCGACCATGCAGAGAAAGGCACACACATGCCCACACAAGCACACACACAAACACACATACATATACGGTGCGATTCCACAGTGTCCCGCTACTAAATTTACGTACAACACATTTATTGGACCAGGACTATAATTGAAGACTCTTGCCCCTGGTGCTGTGTCCCTGATTCTGATTCGAAAATAGAATGGTTTCAAAGTGAAAATTCACTAGGATATTTAAGTAGTTATGCTGCTCTCTGTCCCTCAGTCTAATGATGCACTCTCTCTCCCTCTCTCTCTCCCTCTCCTTCTCTTTCTCCCTCTCTCTTTCTTTCTCCCTCTCTCTCTCTCTCTCTCGGTTATTCAAAATAACAAGTTCTTTTTCTATTAATTATTATATATTCTGTAACGAACTAACTTTGATGCCATGCAATTTCTTGCCAAGTATCCTAAGATATATTGATTCGATATGGATTAAATCTTCTCTTCTAACAGGTAATAAACACGCTTTGGTAGTATGTTATCAATCTATCTTAGCTTGAAGTAGATAAGTATTGATCTGTACTTCATATTAATATAAAAATTTAAATGATGTAACTACTATAAACTAATTAATTCTACGCCACTGCATATGCTCGGATTTTTTGCTATAAATTAATCACCGTAGCATAAAATATTCAAAGAACGGGGACTCTAGTTACAGTAGAAGATAAGACGAGTAAAATAAACTAATTGGTATACTTCACTAAATATATATTACTCTTCGGCGTATTATCACTCATCTTAATCATATTTATTATTTGTTTCAAAAAAATTTCGTTAAGTTTTCTCGTATTGCTTTTTTAACATACTCCACTACTTTTTTCTTATATACTTCCGCATTCTACGCAATAACGCGAGCAAACTTGAAGCTTAGATATACAAGTCTGCAGCTGTTGCATCCTTGAAGTATCTGTTAATTTATCGATCTTAGTGAAATTAAATTTGTAGCAAACCATGGCGGAATCTAAAACCCAGACGGAAACTGACGTACGTAAATATTGCCGCACATTTAACAGTTTGCTGTGAATTTTTTGCTGCACTTGTGATTCAAAACCCCGGGATAATTGTCGAACAATATAAATACACTTCGCATTTGTATTTGGCTTGCAATTTTCTCTATGTGAATTCGTGTGTTGAAGCATATGTTGTTGTTTCTGGGGAGAGTTATTCTGTTTTAATGTTTTACTAATTAACACACTCACCGTTTCAATTTCCACTCATTTACTTATTTATTTTTTTCTAAAATTTTCCTTGTTTCTTGAAATCTCTTTAATAGTCGTTGAGTCTGTCCGTTATCAGAGCTGCGTTCTGTGTCTTTGTTAGTGCGCATATATGCGCGTCAGCATCCATGTGTATATACATATGTATGTATGTATGTTATCAATCAGTTTCATTTCTGTATTTCTTGTCCATAGAGAAAGAGCCGGACTCTAACATAGATTCAAGGCTCCTTCATTGGAACTTTTATCAACAAAATCGAGGTATTTGTGCATATGTGTGTGTGTGCAGTATTTGGTGTTAGTGTATGCGCAGATTTGTATGTTTGTTTTATGGATGCGTTTTTATGTCTAGATGCATGCATATGTATTTATGTGCTAAATTTTTGGAAAGTTTTACATATCTTTACAGTTCCATTGATGGCTTGAATCTGTAGTCTTCTAATCAGCCTTTTTCTTTCAGGTTTTGAGAACCCTAATTTTTCCAGGTTTTTGTTGAGGCAGTTTGTATGTATGTATGTACGTATGTATGTATATAAGTATTATGTATGTATGTGTATGTATGCATATATATATGTGTGCGTGTGTGTACGTTTGTATATATGTATATTCATGAGCTTGTGTGTGTATGTTTGTGTGTTTGTATGTATGTTTGTGTTTGTGTGTGTGTGTGTGTATTTGTGTATGTACCTCTGTCTCCTTGTTTGTGCGTGTCTGAATGAGAACTCATCTTCGAAATTTCCCCAAGACACCTGATGAAAGTGGAGGGTGTATCAGCCGAAACGTTGTTTTAACAACAAACAAGATGAAGACAAATATCTGTCAACTGTAAATAATGTACATAATGGAAATAGGTAAGTTGGTGCATACGTGAATAGGTAATACGGACAGACAAGAACACGCACACTCACATACACACACAAAAGGAAACGGTATCACATGGCCATATACACACACGTACACTCCACACACACGCAGAAAGATACATATGGAGATGCACATTCATACATAACAGACGCATGTACATAGTCACACACACCACACACTTACATGCATTCAAACACGCACACACAGATACACACACATGCATAGAAACACAAACACACATGCCTACAAATGCACAGACATGCACACACAAACACATGCAAAATATATACATACAAACGTACATACACACACATACATGTATATATAAATATATGCTCACACACATACATACATATATACATACATACATACATAATACATACATATACATATATGCATAGATACATAGGTACATACACATGCACGCTGACGCACAAACAAACAAAAAGACCGCAGCTTCGATAACGGACCGTCACCAACTTTTTGAAGAGATTGCAAGGACGGAACGAAAATTTTCTAAAAAAAAAAAAAATTAATTAATAATTGAAACCGGTGTGTGTGTTAATTAATAAGGCATAAAAACAGAATTACTTTCTCAAGACAACAATATATGTATATATATATAAATCTCTATTCCCGAGCGTTAA
>NC_068985.1:94583181-94588263 GCF_001194135.2 Octopus bimaculoides | reverse complement strand
GTTGGAGAAATTCCATGCTATCTAAGTTACTAAATATTTTAGAATACAAGAATACAGTTGTCCAATTAATCGCCTCCAGTATCTGCCTGTTGTTTTTTTATCAATATTGAAAAGATGAAAAGAAAATCCACGCCTACAGGATATGAAAGGAGGATGTAATTATATCGGTTATACTACTGATTAGCGTAGAACTAGTTTAAGAATCCGTCTTGGCAGAATAGTTAGGGCATCTTGCGCTATTTTTTCCGGCTATTTACGTCGCAATTTAAATTCTCATGTAGTCACCTTTAACTTTCGTTAATCGATATATCAAAAGCCAGTCACCTACAGAGGTCACTATTTTATTTCTTGCTAGCTGATTCTTTCCGTTCTCCCTCTCTCTTCTCTCTCTCTCTTCTCTATCTCTCTCTCTTCTCTCTCTCCCTCTTCTCTCCCTCTCTCCGTCTATCTCTCTCCCTGTCGTTCTCTTTTCTCTATCTTTTTCTCTATCGTTCCACCTCTATTGTTTCATTGTCACATGTTAAGTGTGTGGAGACGCAATGGCTCATTGGTTAGGGCAGCGTACTCGCGGTCGTATGATCGCGATTTCGATTCCCAGACCGGGCGTTCTGATTGTTTATTGAGCGAAAACACCTAAATCTCCACGAGGCTCCGGCAGGGGGTTGTGTTGAACACTGTTGCACTCTTTCACCACAACTTTCTCTCCCACTTTATTCCTGTTTCTGTTTTACCTGTATTTCAAAAGGGGTCAACTTTGTCACATTCCGTGTCACGCTGCATCTCCCGGAGAATTACATTAAGTGTACACGTGTCTGGGGAGTGCTCAGCTACTTACACGTTAATTTTACAAGCAGGCTGTTCCGTTGATCAGATCAACTGGAAGCTTTGTCGTCGTGATCGACAGTGCCACGATATATTACGTGTGAGGCTTCGTCTTCTACCTGTCTCTGTAGACATTCCTTGAGAAATGGAAACTG
Organism: Octopus bimaculoides; assembly: GCF_001194135.2. Lineage (NCBI taxonomy): Eukaryota > Metazoa > Mollusca > Cephalopoda > Octopoda > Octopodidae > Octopus > Octopus bimaculoides. Next base: position 94,587,286 of record NC_068985.1, on the reverse strand, counting down.
GTTGAAAATAAAGAACATAGTAAAACTCATTGCTCTAGGGTAGCAAAAGATATAGAAGTTTTAAACGTTTCGTTATATTAAACTACGTTTTTTTCACGTACTGCTTTCTAATCACCAAATGTCTAATCACAGACTTTAAGCCATCCAGGATAAAATTGTAAAACAACAGTGAATCACTTGGGTGCTTTGTTAATTATATACACTTCCAATTTGTGGATGTTGAATCAATGTTTTTTATTCTAAATCGGTAATCCTGAAGTTATTAAAGGAATACAGTCTTCTAAATAAAAACCGTCGCTATCATTTCTTTACCTTCTAAGTCTTTCAGTTTTTGGATTACTGCCATGCTGGCATCACTTTGAAAGTATTTCTTTTATCTAACAACTGACCTCTAGTATTTATATATTTCTGTAAGTCATATATTTATCTTATGATATCTTATCGTACTTTTTTTTGCCTAGTCACTAAGCTACGGGAAAGCAAAGAAAAAACTAGAATCAATAGTCGGTGTGTTGGGTCACAAACGCAAACAGGTGCTTACACAGACACACACAGACACATACACACACACACGTGCAAACCCATGTATGTGTGTGTGTGTGCATACGACGTGTTTTCAACCAATTTTCATGTTCCTAGTTCACTCTGAACGCGTCACTTGACCCGGTGCTACAAGAGAAGATACTTGCCCAAGGGGCTTCGCCGCTGGACTGAACGACAAACTAAATGGCTTCAAAACAAGCTTCTTAACTACACATAAGTCTTCGCCTATGAATATATTGAAATAAATTTTATATCTTTATATATATTTGTTTCTCGTCTTATCGATCATCGTAGAGGTCTAATCGATGACAGTTGAATGAAACATCGAAGTGTATACGGGTGATACCAAATACTGCAAGTCATTCTTTGTGAATATCTTTATACAATTCCCTTTATATTATACATTTGTTACTTAAATGAACGGCTTTTATCTATATGAGAAAGATAAGGGATTAAATGGCGTTCATGCTCAACCGATGAGTATTATCAATACATCTGAAGTAAAACGCTTTCAGGAATAAATCTGAATGAAAGCACGTACCAAATTCTTCAAATGTTCATGCTAAATTTGTATTTCTGTAAAAATCAATATATGCTATATGATTGCCGCTATTGCATGTATACAGTAAAAATCCTAAAATGAAAAAAATAAATAAATAAAATAAAACAAACTATTTTAGCAGCGTGTAAATGTATAGGAAAGCGTACTGAAAAAAAGTTAACTGATATTAACGAGTTTCTGCTCGCGTGGGCTGAGACGTATATCAATGTGAAGAGTAACTGTAATCCGTAAGTGGCCATCCAATTTTACAATGCTTAGTACAAATACACTCCCTGATTTACGTTATTTCCTAGTCTGCAAGGAGCGTTTTCGGCGTCCATTAAACAGCTTAAAGTACTCGTTACCTCTTTTGCTATCGCTAATCTTTTTACTTGCTCAAATTATTATGCATCGTTTTAGTTTATAATCACGAAACAAATAATGATATATTGCGTCAGTTTACGAGCAATAATACACGTTTGGACATATGGAAATGATATTTCATCGATATAGTATTAGTTTTCACGCACACACTAAGCGTACACATGTCACTGTCTCCTCCCCTATCGATAAATGTGTGTGAATCTGAGCGGGGGTGTATATGTATACCGTGGTGTGTATCTATATCGTGGTATATCTCAGTCCTTTGAAAATTTGTTCGATCAACTGGCATTCAGACGCATCTAACGTTAGGTTAATTCTCTTGTAGAATAATCAGCGCCACAATCTTCGTGACAGGGTGGCATCTACCATTTTATTCCGCTGGCTTTTACTCACAGTATTCGGGGCAAACCGAGGGTATTCTCATATTTATCCACAAGTTGATCCAACTCGGGATCTCATAGATACGAAACGAGGAAGTTAACCATTCGGGTGTTTGAATACATGTGTATGCATATGTGTGTGTGTCTGTGTGTGTGTGCCTGTCTTTGTGTGTACGTGTGTACGTGCGTGTGTGAATTTTTCTTGGAAACTAACTTTCTTGTGGATATCAATATAATTCTTAACAATTTACAATGGTAAAATGGCATGCTGGCAGAATCGTTACCACGCCGGGCGAAATGCTTCGCGTCATTTTGTCCGTCTATACGTTATGAGTATAAATTCCACCGAGCTCGACACTCTTTCATCCTTTTGGGGTTCGATAAAATAAGTACCAGTTGTGTACTGGTATCAATGTAATCCACTTACATCTTCCCAGAAATTCCTGGCCTTGTATCAAAACCTCAAACTAATAATTTATAATCGTAGAAAGTCAGAATTCATATTAGAATAACTTTCTATTATTAATGGTTGAAGTCGTGTAATATTAGAAAGATATTTGACTCTTTCCTGCCTTGAGTGCAGATTATAAACCGCTTCAACATCGACCTTGGGACGACTTACCATCTCATGCTATATAACATTAATGTAAACATACTTTACTGGGTACTAGATGTGCTTGCTTATGCTTTAGTATTTTGATGACAAATAAATTGCAGACCCACTGCATTATGTATTAAGATTTATCAGATTCTAGAGATCTGAACACGGAAGAAAGAATCGATTATATATATTATAAACTGTTATTTATGTATTTACGCTTTCACTCTTGAGCAATAATATATTCATCGTTCGTATATTTGGGTCATAGTCTGTATCTGGTTCCTAAAATCAATTTTTTTGTTTTCAATTTTATATAATCCACGACACAATTCAATATTATAGAATATTCTGAATATCGATGTTAACGATGTGTAATCAGGATTGGCATTTGATATGATTAGTCACCTTTACAAAGATTTGTAAATTTTGCGTCACAATGAACATTCATTATTCAACGTTTTCTGAAAGTCAGCTTAATTGAATATTAAGATTCTTCCTACAAAACTGAAGCACAGCTGAGTGGTCGGCTAGACTATTGGGGATAAACTCTCGTTTTTGCAAACTCTCTTCTTTGTAAATTCCTTCCTGTACGAAATCAAATATTATTAGACGAGGTGTTTGAATGTAGTCTCCCTTCTTTAAGTTTGAGGAGAAGGAACAATATACAAAATAAATTACTGTTTTTTCATTGTTGTTTATATCACCAATAAGAGGAAATCAAAAGACATGCTGCTGTTATTCCCAGGACTGTTATAACATAGCTAGAAAACATGAAACCGACCTTTTAAAATTTTTTCCTACCATATTCTCCATTCATCAATCTACAGAATTATTGAATGACTCCATGTTTCAAGTAGTATAGATGTATGATGTATCATTTGCTGTCGAACGAAGTGAGAATGTAAACAAGTTCCCCTTTCCATTCTAATCACTCCGCCCGCCACCAAAGCTAAGTAGAATTTGTCCGAAAAATCAGCAACTCCACTCGCACACAATCACTGAATTCTTACAATATTTCTTTCCGTTACTTTTTCTAAGAAGTATAAATTTCGAGTGCCTGCACATATGCTTTCTAAACCATTTCAATAGAAACGGAATGTTGGACCTAGTAGAATCAGACGGATATTTCAACAGCTGATGTAATGTTTTTCAATAGTTGAACCTTGGAAGTTAACGTCAAAGCACATAAGAGTAGAAGTATATATTTCCCTCTTATGTAGATCTAGAGACATCTTCGCCAATGACAAATGACGGGTCGTCTGATATTCTAATTTAAAAATTCCACTAAGAAGTAATATCTCCTGCAATATACAGCTGAATATTAAATATTGTTGTCAACACAAACGTCAGCAATAACATTTTCATTAACGAAGAATATATAATACACAATTATATTATCTACGGTATTATTTGTCTATGTCTTTCGATTCATTAAGTTCAATACATACGTAGGAAGGCGTATACATGTATATACTGTATAAAACGTATTGAGACCTAAACCAGACGATATTTAAATAATATGAAATAATTGTCATATTTAACTATGTTACGCGAAGGTGGAATTTTAACACCTTTCACAGTCAGGACTTGCATGCATAGATATTACACACACACACACACACGCACACACACACACACACACACACACACACACAC
>NC_068985.1:94581013-94582800 GCF_001194135.2 Octopus bimaculoides | reverse complement strand
AGGTTATAAAGGACACAGGTTTCGTGTGTCACATAGCTAGCTAGAGGCGATGGCTTCTTGGAGCTAATTCACGGCAGCTTTCGTCCTAATTTTGGGACTGCCATGTTGGCTTGGCGATAACTATTAATTTCCAGTACCGCTGCCGTAGTCTCCTTTAGAGAGACTTAGAAATATTAATAACTATATATATATATATATATATATATATATAGATGTTGGTATAAATTCTAATTGGTAGAAAAAATGTTTGTTTTTTAAAAATCAAGTGTTTCGAATGTTTGAACGCCTATCTTGCACATGGATGATATGGATTACAGTCACAACAGGAAGTCATGGATTCTTTGTTCGGAAGAGGTTTTCCAACACTACATATACATGATATTATATAGACACACACACACACACACACACACACACACACACACACACACACACATATATATATATATATAATATAAATACGTATATGTAAAGAGGAGTGACTGATGGAAGAATGTGTGTTTTAACTGTATTTTATTGTGCCCACCAGCGAATACAATTAAGGGGAGTAAGCATAATTATTTAATCAAACGATCTAGGACTTTATTTCTTTTAATTTCATATGTATCGGTCTGCGTTTTTTATTAGTCAAGATGACGACCTATAATTCCACACGTCGTTAAAAATATACCCGACAAAATAAATGGTATTATTTTATCGGCCGAATTGAGTGAGAGGAATATGAAAATCGATAGAGGTTTCATCTGAAGAGAGAATCTAAATTGATGTAGGTAATTTCTTTAAGCTATTTAGTTCTAGGCTATTGAATATCTGCCCGGACTACTTGCTATATATTGATCATAGAATATGCAAACACTCAATGAACGAGAGAGCCTGTTAGGGAACAAAGTTAGTAAAGTGAAGTAAGTTGATTGGAATAAATATAGACGTAGTCTATATGTGTCTTCCGTATTCTCTCCATCATATGCGTGTTCGGATAACTTTTCCGCACACATATTATCATTATAACTTTCCCTATTAGATATTAGATTCCTTGCCATGCTTCATGATTAGCCTATCATATGTTTCACTGATCAACTTAAAAGAACATGCATACGTGAAACGTAGGCATAATAATAAGCAGAAATGGAGAAATGTAGATTGTGTCGCATGGCCATGCGTACATAGATTCATACATGCACGCACGCGTGTGAACAGATTCACACAAACACACACAACGCTCGCATGTGCTTGTAGGAATATATGCATATAATAAAATATAATACGATATATGTGTGTGTGTGTATGTATGTATGTATGTATGCATGTATGTATGTATGTATGTATGTATGTATGTATGTATGTATGTATGTGCAGAACAGAATAGCGGAACCTATACTGATTGGTATTTGAGAAGAAGTGCTATTTTCACTCAAACATCTCCAGCTTAAATCCAATTTGCGAATTTATATGATGCAGAAAGAAAAATATATCATCTATACCTACATAATATATCTATCTATCTATCTATCTATCTATCTATCTATCTATCTATCTATCTATCTATCTATCTATCTATCTATCTCTGATCTGGACGGATGCTAGTCACATCGGCTCGCAAGTAAGTTGGCATTTTATATGTCAAAACTTTTGCAGTTTTAAAATATTTTTTGTGGAAGAGGTGTATAAGTCTATACACTTCGACCCTATTGGGTTTTTGTAATAGGAAGTGGCTCCTTCTGGAGTTTATTTCCAAAAGTTTTTAATTTTTCTCCGGCTTATTTGCCATATTTCGTAAAAGAAATATG
>NC_068985.1:94569919-94574051 GCF_001194135.2 Octopus bimaculoides | reverse complement strand
TATATATATATACATATATAATATGGGTTTTTATTTCACTGGTGATCTAAACGAATATTTGCGCTGGGTGGGTACTGTAACGGATTATCAGGGTCTCAAGCTCGCAACTGAGATGGGAACTATGGATCACTTTTAAGTTCCCGATTTAAAATAGACACACACACACACACACACACACACACACACACACACATAGGAATAACGAGATTATAAAAATAACAAACAGAAAACCAAACAAAAACAAGACACATGTACCAATGTCCAGAATGTCCTCTTAAACTATATGCTCCTTGCTCCACTTCCTCTTCTCTAGCCTTTTCTCTGTTTCCGACGAAGAGCCATGCTCGAAACGCTATCTCTATTTTTCTTTTTGTAACTTTCACTGTGTATTGTCCAATTGACTTTTGTAACTTTTTCCAGTTCTGTTGTAATATTGAATATGCCACGTATACATATACACACGTACACACACACACACACACACACACACACACATGTACGCGCATACGAACACACATACAGACACCGCATAATTCTGTATAGGATGCTTAATGTGGGTATAATGTAGAAAGCCGTAGAAGTATAATATAAACGTGTAGTTAAAAAAATTGGAAATCTATTACTAGCAGAAGCAAAACGTAAAGCGTCCAGCTGCGGTAGTGGGATGGCTAAATCATGATTTCAATGTTTTTTTACGTCATCAGAAGTAAATATTTGGTATCAACCACATACAAAAACAAATGTTTCGCTTGTACGTGTAGTGACAAAGCAGTGACTCACGTATCACTTATTTCACAAAAAGCTGGCGGGCTGTGTAAGAATTCTTTTGTAGCTACGAAACTAGTATCTGTACAGTATAACGTCATCTTTATTTTACATTCCAATGATATATTATTAAAAGTCACAAAACTGCTGCTGTTACACTTTCGTGCATTTTAGGACTGCAAATCTATGCGAAACGCTTTCAGGAGGCAAATACTGCAATTTTGTGGCTTTCTTTTGTATATCAAATTTAAGTAAGAATTAGAGCATGCCATTCCAAAATGATACTTTTATCGTCGAGAGAACGAATTGTATCCAACTCATTAGCTATACGCGACGTCAGTGATATGTTAATTACTGTTTTTCTATATATATTATGAGTGTGGAGGCGCAATGGCCTAGTGGTTTCGATTCTCAGACCGGCCGTTGTGAGTGTTTATTGAGCGAAAACACCTAAAGCTCCACGAGGCTCCGGCAGGGGGTGGTGGCGAACCTTGCTGTGCTCTTTCACCACAACTTTCTCTCACTCTTTCTTCCTGTTTCTGCTGTACCTGTATTTCAAAGGGCCAGCCTTGTCACAGTGTGTCACACTGAATACCCCGAGAACTACGTTAAGGGTAAACATGTTTGTGGAGTACTCAGCCACTTGCACGTTAATTTCACGAGCAGGCTGTTCTGTTGATCGGATCAACTGGAACCCTCGACGTCGTAAGCGACAGAGTGCCAACAACAACAACATATATTACGAGAATCAAAATTTGTTAAAGTATGTGACTGATAATAAATACTTCGAAATGTGGATGCGCAAAGGATAGAAATTCTTATTTAGCAATTCTGCCAACGCTACAGAATAGCTTCTATGCTTTTTAGTAGTATATGTATGCTATGCAAGTGATTGAGTCTGTGAATGCTTCTACTCTGCTTGACAGATCAGGTGGTTGAATGCGCAGATGTTAGTGATCAGGTAGGTGCGCATGGGTGAGTGATAATTGTCCCACGCTTGTTGACTGATTTATTCGTAGCATTTTGTTTTATTATTCGTTCTGACGGCAGTGCTCTTCCTGCTTTCTCGTCGTTGTTTTTAGCACATGTAAGGTACGTTATACTATGGATTTCTATTTGTTTTTGTGGCAATCTTTTAGGCAACAATAGAACCCTACATTTCCTCCGCTTAAATGTACACAGAAGCACTTCAATGGCTATTGTTACCATGTGTATGGAAATGTAGCCTTCAGCTCCCAAAAGCTGCGCACAGTGTCGAGCCACTAATCAGGTCGATTCGGCTAGCGATTCCTTTCGCAAATTGTTTGTCTACTTAGATTAACCCTCTCCAATCTCTACCCCATTAATTTTCTTTTCAAAGCCTGTTGACCTTTAGCGCGAATATTATTGTTTGACCTTGAATATATGTATGAGAAATATTTCTTGATATCCTAAGTGTATCACTATATTTCCCCTGCTGTCCTCCTCAAATTTTCCCATCATTCATCCTCGAGCGATATAGTTTCTGATGTCCTACATTACTTTGAGGCTCAGTTCAACATAAACTTGCGTCGCTCCCTTCACATAACTGGACATCAGCCACGTAGACATAGACATATAAACTAATTTCTATTAAGTGTCTCCTCCTTTATTGCCCTTCGTACTTGTAAGGACACTATCCCCGCTTCATCAATTTCATGATATCGTAGATATCTTGCAGTGATAAAAAAAATACTACCTTTTCCATCAGCGAAAGCGTTAGCAATTGTTCTGCTTACCGCGTTATACTACAGGTTGCGTTGTTGGTATTGATGGCGGTGATAATAGTGCTATTTTTTAAAAGCTTTCTAGCGCTACTAAGGTCTATTTCTCGCTGTTGTGCTTGTCGTTATAGTTGCTGCTGTTATTATCGGACGAACCATCGCCTTTGTTGTAGTTGTCGCTGCTGCTGCTACTGCTACCGCTGTAAATTTTACGAGCGTGTTATTGATTACATGTGTTTGTGTGTGTTTATGTGTATGGGAGTGTATGGATGTAAATCCCATTGCACAGCAAATCAATCTCATGGAGTAATTGACACGTGTAATTTACCATGGCAATGTATATGGCTATGTACTGTTAGTGTAATGTTTGTAAATGACACAATCGATGGTGAATTAGGAAATAAAATTGTGAACATCTTCCAATAAACTATGTCATCGACCATTCCTTCTTAATTCGGAGAGCTAGAAGAATCGTTAACATGTTGGACAAAATACTTAGCCACATTTCTTCTAGCTCTTTAGGTTCTGAGTTCAGTTTCTGCCAAGGTCGATTCTATTGTTCAACATTTCAGGAATGATTTAGATAATTGCCATTCAAATATTTGGATCGATTTTATCAATTTCCCCTCCCTCAACATACCTGGCCTTATGCCGAAATTAGAAGGAACTATTTCTGTCTGCATTAAAATATTTTATATGCCACACCCTGAATAATGTTTAAAGTTCGAAAAGATCATACATACATGACAATTTCAATTACTCTATAATTCTGTAACTGCTAAGAACTATTGAATTCCTCACGACTACTGTAATCTTTCTAATAAACAAATGTGAATTTAAATGAAAACGAAAATATGCAAAATTCAGACTAATTAGTTTAAACGAGCAACTGTATTCTCAAAGTATCTTTCGTAAGAGCTAATAAGGAAGAAGAAACACAACGGACACCAAGCACAAACAAGAAACAGAGCTAAAGGGCAATATGCAAAACACGTATAGAAGGTCTAAAAATCTACTTTTATGGAAACTACAAGCTTAGAAACTACCTAACGGAAATACCTGAGATAATTTCTGAACAAATACAAAATATGAAACGAAAGTCATGACAAATTATATAGATAATTGGTTTGTATTTGTAAATCATAAGTTAATTACGCTTGCTGTTACTTCAAAGTTTGAAAAGTTTTAAGCGTAATCAACGGTATATATGTGGTAACGGAGATAAAAAATACGAAAGACAAGATCAATTTACATATATGAGAGAGGGGATAGTTTGGCTAAACTGAAACTGTGTGAGAAAACAACATTCCGATGAAGAGTTATAAGTTCGGTGGGAGGTGTAAGACAACAGCAGTGAATATACACGTATAAAATACACACACAGACAAATATGTTAAATAAAATCTATCTATCTATCTATCTATGTATATATGTATATATATTTTAAAAAAATAACGTTGACCACTAACGTAAAAATGTACCTTAATCCCCTGAGATTGCAGATACTATTTCTGAATCTCTTTGATTCTTTAGATGTGGTGGCCGCCTGATAATTAATCGATATTAATTAATATATGATTAATTACCAGATTTTATAATAATATTTTATCCATTATATGTATATA
>NC_068985.1:94566403-94569733 GCF_001194135.2 Octopus bimaculoides | reverse complement strand
AAGCAGGCTACTTACCACACAACCACCACACACACATACCCACACACACACACACACACACACACACACACACCATACACACACACGGAGACACGCACACACACACACACATACACACACACACAAAGACACACACACACACACACACACATACACACAAACACATTTATGAATTTGAGTTACAAGGTTCCTGATGTTACACCTCGGGACGGTCATATTTTTTCCAAATAAACACACGCACTATACATTCGTACTTCACTCCTGTATTACTGTTCTCATTTTAACTCATGTTAAGATAAGAACAGTAAGAAACGAGTGGAGATCGAATATATATAGTGTGCGTGTTTATTTGGTAAAGAAAATGAGCATATACATACATACATACATACATAACCACACACATACACATATACACGTCAGTGTGTGATTTATTTTTATATCTAATTATACTATAATAGCTTACATGTATTACATAGTTAATAGGTTTTCATGAAATGTACCTTCGGTTATAAAACCGTGTAAGTTAAACCCTTGTTTATTATCAATGATTCGTGCATGAAACAAAGTTTTTCTCGCCAAGAAAACGAACCAGATTTCATTAAAATTCGTAAAACGGTCTCTAATACAATATTATAAAGAATTATCTTCGAAGAAGCTACCTCTGGCGACCAAGCGTATAATGTTAAATCCAAAACCTTTTTTCCTATTAATGTATGTCCGAGATGTTTTTTTACTTTATAAATTGAAAATTTTCCGCTTCAGAATCACGATTGATCAGAAACGGACGTCCCTTCTGGGAATTATCATGAGCTGAAATAACAATTAGATAGCGTCTTTTGCCTGCTACAGAAATGGAATTTACTGTTGTATTTCAACAGACAATCATTTCCCGGTCGAACCTAACGTACATAAACATAACAGAACTGGAGAAAAAGAAATCCTAATCTTTCTTGACAGACTATTTCCTCAAACGCTATATTATCTTCTAGTTCTAATCCAGATTTCTGGAACATTCTGTCTTCCTACCCCTTGCAGATACTATAGGGACAATATAGCCGCTGGGCGTCACTGAAAAACGTTAAACTAAACAACAAAACGCCGATTTTTAAGCTTCGTAGCAATTACCTTTACCTTTATTTTTCTTTGCTGTATACACTTTATCGATGAAAAGATCTATACAAACAGAATTTTCTACTATTTCATCAGAATGAAACCTTCTCAAACTTCATAACAATATTCTTTGAATTTTATCTGCACCATTGTCTGACTTTATAGCTATCGTTTTACTACAATCTTTGATATAATCGATCGTAGAATATTATGATATATGCCCCTTCTACTTCCTCTTCTTCCCTGCCAAGTATTCACAACGACCTCGAACGCACAAGATTAAACAAGACAGTCATAGACAGGCAGAAATAAGGACAATGGCCCTTGTATTTGAACACTATGCAAATGTTCTTTTAAAAAACTTTTCTTTTAATTTTTCCCAAATTTAATTGTTTTCCATACATACAGTTGAAAAAGTCTCAATGACTGAAACCGGTACTGAAATGTTTTTTATAAAATGATTTTAGCATTTTTTACCTTGACTTTTTTTACCATATTTATCAACTCGTGTGTTCATCTTCAACCTCTTACATGTATATATATATATATATATACATTACTCGTCCTTTAGGGATAGGAGTAAACAATATAGTACGGCGCTTAGTAGTTTGGTTTGGAAATTGAAAGATGAGAAAAGGGATTACTCCCTTGAATGGTTGATAGTAGGCAAATCGATGCCGTACGACAAGGGTAAAAGTACTTGTTCGTTATGTAACTTGGAATTATTTTCCATACTTTTTTCCAAGGGTCACCTAGTTAATAAAATAACGTTCAAAGCTTACAGATGTCTACATATGTATAGGCATACGTTTGCATTTTATAAATAGGAATTCCCGGAATGTGTATAGGCACAATTTCGCAATTAAGGAATAGGTATATTCATCTCTAAATATCTTACTGGAATTAGGTCTGTGGCGCAAACATATGAGTGTATATGTATATGGGTGTAGGTATACATGTGGAGACAGGCGAGAGTGTGTGTGTGTATATATGTATATAAGTATATGTGTGTGTGTGTATGTATATATATATATATATATATATTTGTGTGTGTATGTATTTGTATATGTATGTGTATGTGGGTTGGTATATATATATATGTGTGTGTGTATGTATGTGTGTATGTGTGTGTATGTGTATATATGTGTGTGTGTATGTATGTGTATGTGTGTGTATGTGTGTATGTAGATGTATGTGTATGTGTGTACATGTAAACATGTATACATATATAAGTTTGTAGGTGTGTATGTGCATATGTATGGGTGTATATATGTGTGTATATATGGAGGTATAGCTATATGTATGTATGTATGTATGTACGTATGTGTGTATGTGAGTATGTATACGTATATATGTATATGTATGTGTGTATCTGTGTGCGTTTATATGTGGGTGTATATGTATGTGTATATGTATGTGTGTATAGGTATATATGTGTATGTGTGTGTGTTTGGGTGTGGGTGTGTGAGTGGGTGTGTGCGTGCTTGTGCACGGGCGGGTATAATTAATTAATATATTATGGTTATAGAAAGATCCATTAGGAAATCTTGATGTATATGGGGGATAAATTTTTAGCAAGGGATTTTTACGCTGTAAACCGGGCGGTGTACGTCACTGGATTTGAATTGATTTGTTTGTTTACATTCTGAAAGAAAATAACGATGGTAGGTTGCGTACCGTCGATTATTTTTTCACCCTCTTGGATGATGTGTGTGTTTTGCTAATAATAGTAGTATTGGTGATGGCAATAATGCTACCCTGAAGAGATGGAATATCCAGCAATTTGTAATATGTTACAATATTTTACGAGACAGCTTATGATGTGGTTTATTTATCCGGGATACCCTATTGAAATGTGCATAGGTTTGGTTTATTGTGGTTGTTTCTATTATTATAATTGTTGCTGCAATAAAGTATCTTCAATGCATTGATTTTGAGCTCTATCTTTTAAGAGACATATATATATATATATATATATATATATACAAAAAACTCACCTGTGAGATTTTTGCTAAGACTGTTAACAGATACTATATATATTTTGTAAAATTTTGTTTTATAAAAGTATATATTAATATTTTGCCCACTCTATAGGAGCAAATCATGGAACACCATAGAAAGAACTAAGAAGAAAATAGGGAAGGCAAGCTCATGGTACAATAGCCACAAGTACCAAAGCGTCATGTTCGTCGACACCACCCCTAGAGGCGAACTGGCGTA
>NC_068985.1:94558603-94564802 GCF_001194135.2 Octopus bimaculoides | reverse complement strand
ATGACCGAGTGATATTGCTTTGTTTAGATTCTTTAAACTGTTGCTAAACACATAAAATACAAAATTACAGAAAATGGAACTTGGAAAAATTGTGTGAATCTGGGAGCATTCCTCTTGTGATTTAAACATTATCAAGTAGTGTATTACAAATAATAATACAGAATTAGCAAAATCGCAGGCTAGCTGAATTGTTACCCTCTTTAAGCAGAACTGGTAGTCGTATTTCGTCCGTGCTTACGTTCTGAGTTCAAATTCTGCCGAAATTGAATTCTTTTTTTTTTTTTTTTTTTGGTCTGTAAAATAAGTACTAGCTTCGCCCGAAACTACTGGCGTTGTGCTGGAATTTGAAAACAGTATAGCCGACTGGTATATTAGAGTATAACTTGTTGTATTTGCGGTTATGTCTTTTACACATGTTAACCTTCTAACATGATTCTTTCTAATTTTGGTACAAAACTAGCTATTTTGAGGGGAACGGGTTAGTCATTTGTTCGAATCCACTGCTTGACTGGCAATTATCATATTGATTTCGAAAGGATAAATCCGGAGTCCACATCGGCGGCATTTGAACTGAGAACATACATAGACAAAAGAAATACTGCGAAACATTTTGTGTATCTCGATAACTACGATTCTGCCAGCTTGCCTATTTCTGTTCTGACAATTTTAGTTGCAGGATTCCTGATGGGAAACCGTGTATTAAACAGATAATGTTACACCTTGGGACGTCATATTTTTTTTCTGTTCTGACAACCTGATGGATTCCACTCAATTAATGACCTCCTCGAGAGATGTCTGACCTGGCGCAGACAATATAAATTAATTTACAAGTTATAAAGCTAGCACGTTCTATACTATAATAATGCCACTCATATGTACTCGTATTTTAATTTCTAGACGGTAAGAAAAAATATTCTAGTAAAACTGATGCCTATTTAAGGAACTACGTGTTTTGAAAGATAATAGCTAAAGTAGAAATTATATATCTAATTGAATAAACTATTCATTAAACATTGAAAATTAAATCAGGTATATGACTGTAAGTGAATTCCATCTATCTCTCTTGCTTTTCAAATTTCTTCTCGTTCTTCAATCAGAAAACAGACGCACATACATATACATATAAGGACATGCTCGTGCTCTCTCTCTCTCTCTCTCTCTCTCTCTCTCTCTCTCTCTCTCTCTCGCGCGCGCGCGCTCTTTCTCTCTCCATACACACGCATATTTGTTAAGTCTCATTGTGAATGCATGTGCTTAAATTTGAACACACAAACATAGATCGAATACATTACTGATTTTATTGACCATCTAGAAGAATGAGAAACAAACCGGGAATTTGAAATCTGGTCGTAACGGAAAGAAATCTATAAAACGACAGTAGTTCAATGAATACAACTACTGACAAGGTTGCCAATCTCAATCATGTTGATTTCAAATTTTGGTACAAGGCCAGCAATTTCGGGGAAGAAAGTAAGACGATTACATCAAGTGGTACTTATTTTATCGACCCCCGAAATTATAAAAGGTGAAGTCGATCCAGGTGGCATGTAAACTCAGAGCTTAAAGTCAGAAGAAAACGCACCAAGCCATTTTTCTTGCGAGGTAACGATACCGTCATGTCGCCGCATTCGCAAACTCATTGGTTTTATTTACTGTTTTTGTCAGGTCTTCTCTTTTTAGAAAATAATTCTTCTCTCTATGTGTGACATGTATTCATTTTTGATGTGTGCAAATGAATATAAGTGTAATAAAAATATTTCAGCATACACACCTGTGTTATTTTGAGATTTACTTTGCAATCATACATTACTGGATGAAAACCGACTTCGATATACTCAGTTACATGCCTTTTGCGACACAATTCCTTCCACGGTATTTCCGATGTCTTGTGAAGTAGACATAATCCATCAATGAATTTAACACTACTACCAACAAGACATGAAAGGCTTTAAAAGCAAATTCTTATTTTACACATATAGGAGCACGCTTGGCTATATGGTAACAAGATCGTGAGCCACTACGTGGTTCCAGGTCAGTCCCACGACACAACAACATAGGCAGGTGTCTTCTACTATAACCTCGGGCTGACCAAAGGCATGTGAATCAATTTCGTAGACGGAAACTGAAAGAAGCCTGCTGTATATACATACATACTTACATACATATACATATATATATATATATAAATATTTATGTATGTACATGTGTGTGTGTATATATATTTTTCCACATCACCGCCACTACGTTTGACAACCGATGTTAGAGCGTTTACGTCCCCGTAACTTAGCGTTAAGTAAAACACAGATAAAATAAGTAACAGGTTTGAAAAATGTAAGTATTGGGGTTGAATCATTTGATTAGAAATTCTTGAAGGCGGTTCCCCAGCATGCCACGCAGCATGGCGGCAGTCTAACGGCTTATACATGAAATGGATATAAACTACAATAGATATTTGAACACATTATACAGGCAAATTATCCAGTTTGAATTCTCTACAAAATCATTTTTATTTTAATTTATTTTAAGAGTGAACCCTGGCAAGATAGTTGGTACACGTTATACAGTGCTTATCGCTGTTTCTTCTGGCCTTACGTTTTAAACTCCATTGCCATCTAGATCGACCTTGAATTTCATCCTTTCGAGATCGGTGAGATGAATACAAACCTGAGGTCTATATAATCCATTCCCCACTTTCGTCAATATATGTTGGCCTTGTCCGAAAAGTACCACACACACACACACACACACACACACACACACACACACACACACACACACACACACACACACACACACATATATATATACATATTGTAAAGTGATACACGTAATTGAAAAGAAAATGTATTCCTTTCTTCCATATGTTACTCCCGGGATCGGTGTAATTTTTCTTTCGAATATTGTACAACGTTGTACAAATGTCTTTAATGAACAGATATCACTTAGATATTGTATTCAATCAGTACGTGCATATTAATGCAGTATACAAACACACATACATATATATATCTCAAGGTACCACGGTGTTGACCAGACAATCGGATGTTACTATACATCGCTGGTCCCTTTAGCTTCCACTGACGACACCCCACCCGCTAGACGGGTGAGTAGTCCAACATTTCTCCTGATCGACAAAAGCTAGTCCGTTGGAGGGTGACCTTTATACAGCTAAGTGGACTCGAGCAAAGTTAAATGAATGACGTGTTTTGTAGAAGAAAACTGCGCGTGCTCGGTCTGGGAATCGATCTCTCAATCTATCAATAGTAAGTCCAAACATCATAACCGCTATGCCACTCGCCTTCAGTGGTTCTTTTTCACGCATACACAAACACACAAACACGCACACACATATGTGTGTATGTATGTATGCATGCATACGTGAGTCTGTATATACGTATGTATAGATATGTATGTATGTATGCATGTATGTATTCATGTATGTATAAATACACGATTGCTTGTGTGTGTATGTTCATTAATGTCTTTGTACCTGCATTACATATACTGCATGTTTCTTGCCCAGCTTTTATCAACGAAATTAACCTAGAATTATATTTCTCAAAATAAGTTCATCATTAAGTCAATTTCAAGATTGCATACATTATCGACACATTCATTGCGATACAAAATCTGACGTCTCTCTATGTTTTTAGTAAAACATTATTTTATTCATGGAAGATTTTTAAGCCCTCCATCAAAGAATTCCATAAATGCTCTATACGGTAATAATATTAATGTTATATATATATATTTGGAAAGGGATGTGTGACGTTCAATCAAATAATAATACAAATAATCTCTCTCTCTCTCTCTCTCTCTGTATATATATATATATATATATATATATATATATATATATATATATATATATATATATGTACACAATACACACACACCCATACATACACACACACACACACACACTCACACATATACATATATATTAAAACGGAATTTATATTTTCGAATATTAATTTATGGTGAGGAAGGAATAAAAAATACATCTGCAATAAAATAATTAAAAACGTACTGTATACAAGAACTGGGAACAAATATTGCAGCGCATTTAACTTCATAAAAACTAATGTTTAGAGGAAGAAGTGCAACAGAGTGACTGCACAAACGCTAATGTTTAGAGGAAGAAGTGCAACAAAATGACGGTATATATACAGAATTCAAAATTGTGATGATAGTCGATTTATCAGTGTCAGTTTTTCATTGAGAATAGTAGAAAGAAATGTAAAATGCGGGTCCAGTTCTGGTTGTGCGTTGACGATAGCAATATTTTCTCGCAGTAATTCGGCTCATCGTTTGATACAACTGAGTCGAATATTGAATAAATCTCCTTCATCATATACATATTATTAGATTGATCTTTCACAGAAAACTCTGCAGATGCCATGTTGCAAACGCACATATGCACACAAAACATACACACACACACACACACACGCATACACACTCACACCACACACATATACATATGTATGTATATATGTGAATACGACGGGCTGCTTTCAGTTCTCGTCTACCAAATCCATTCACAAGCTTACGCTTCGCTCGAGTCTATCGCACAAGACATTTGCCGAAGTGTTCATAGAGTCAATTGAATCTGGAACCATGTGGCCTGGAAGCAAATTTCATTTCACACAGCATCGCCTATACATATTTGTGTTTCTGTGTGTGGGTATATGTATATATATATATATATATATATATATACACATATATATATATATATATACATATATATGTGTGTGTGTGTGTGTGTGGGTGTGGGTGTGTGTGTGTGAATTTATATTTACATACATACATAGACGCATACATACCTACATACATACATATATGTATGTATATGTAAATGTTGTATGTATGTGTGTGCGCGCGTGTGAGTAATTTACAAAACATACACTGCTTTTTTCTCGTTTTTTACCGATTAATATAAGCAAACCACGAAGCAGTTTTTACTAAGTATATGGAGGTTTTTAAATGTATACTTTAAAAACTGCGTATGCATTAACACAAAAACAGAATAATAATAATAATAATAATAATGACAATAATAATAATAATTTTTATTATCATCATTATTATTATTTTTATTATCATTATTATTATTATTATTATTATGATTATTATTATTATTATTATTATTATTATTATTGTTGTTGTTGTTGTTGTTCCTCTTCGATGGCAATTAATCGTATTAAAATATTTAATCATTAATATTCCAAAATTATGAATAAATTGGTCCGGTATTGAAACCATGGAACAAAGTGCGGTATTTATGTTCTACTCTCAAGCGAAAATCTATTTATAGCAAAAATTTATGAAAAGCTCGTAACAAAAGTTACAGCTTGAAGCAATAAAATTATACAAGTCTTAACTACGCGCAGTGAGATATATGGAAATTAAAATAGATCGCAATGTAGGATAACCATGAATACATCAGAATGTTAAGATAAAAGCTTAAAGAAAATATCATATTGGATTAAAATGTTTTAGCGAAATGGGACGGAAAAGAAACAAATGCAACACATGTGATAGTATCATTTAAAACGAGCAAACATAACGAAGCGTACACAGAAGCGTATATAGACACAAATGCACGAATGCAGTCACTTCCACGTATGTGTTTCGTTCATTGTGCATGTAGTACAAAAACGTGGAGGTCTCTATAAGAATGTATACAGGTATAACTGTAACACAAGCGCAGACGCTCACACAGGTACAGACTTATGCCCAGATACATATGTGTGCGCATCTATGTATATACACATACGTGTGTGTGTGTCTGTGTGTCTGTGTGTATATAAATATATTGATAGGTAGATAAATAGATATGCGTGCATGTATTATGTATGTATGTATGACACAGATAGAGAACCGGCGTAGTCAAATGTGTACGGTGCGGGTCTAGGGACCAAAACATCGTTATTGCCATTCTTGAACTGGCCGGTGCGTCGAGTCCATGAGCAAAAAAAAAGTTTTTTGTTGTTGTTGTTGTTATTGTCTCGTCTTGGCTTACTTGAAATTGATATTCCTCACCCTTCCAGCTGTCTCAATGTTCGTCTAATTGAACAGTGTGAGAGTCGAGAGGGAACTCTTGCTGTGCTTGCTGTTTGTTACTGGCAGCTTCAAAAAAATAAATGAAGTCAAATGCCGCACGTGGCTTATACATTTATATATATATATATAT
>NC_068985.1:94557242-94558121 GCF_001194135.2 Octopus bimaculoides | reverse complement strand
TATATATATATATATATATCTATATGTGCATGTAAATATATGTGTGTGTGTGTATTTGTGTGAGTGTGTGTATATATGTATATATGTGTGTGTCATTGTGTGTGTGTCATTGTGTGTGTGTGTGTGTGCTTCTATGTTAGTATGCGTATGTATTGATACGCGTGAGAGTAGTGAAAACGCATATCAGGCTAGTTAGTTGCTCGGCCAATCTTGTGGTTTTAAGCAAGTATTGTCTAGATTATACATCTATATACATATGCGCGAGTGTGCTTGTGTATGTGTGTGTTTAAGTGTATGCATGTATGTGTTTGTATGTAAGTATATGCGTTGGAACCTAAGGCAATACATCGTTGAATCATAGTAATCTTTACGAAACTTTAACTTATAGATGTGTGACTTTGACTATGCATTTCATGTGTGCATATTTTTCTTTATACATGAAATGTGAGAAATATCTAGATCATTCTCACTTTCGTCGTATTTTGATTTGAAAAGTTATTTGGATGTAAGTAAATTGGTGAATATTTGAGACAATGTAGTAACATATAAATTTTATACGCAAGTACAAAAACATTGATAACTTCAACTCTCCCTCCCCCCTTCCCTCTTCTTTCCCTCTCTATTTCTGTATGTGTGCTTGTGTGTGTATATATATATATATATATATATATATATACATGATCAAATATCGATATAAGCAATGCCTGCGTGTGTATGCGTGTGGTTGCGCATATATGTGTAAGCATGTGTCTTGTCAAACAGTCGCTAGAGCGATCGCTGCCTGATCATCGACGTCGTGCACCACTGCTTCCATGAATTGCCCACAGACACACAGACACACAGATATACACTCGCCCCCGCGAGAGCGCGCACAGACAC
>NC_068985.1:94555197-94556323 GCF_001194135.2 Octopus bimaculoides | reverse complement strand
TATATACACATACATACACATGCATATTTAGATATATATACATACATACATATTTGTACATGCACATACAAATGTATATATATGCACACACACACACACAAACACACACACGCACATACACACACACGCATATATATATGTATATATATATATATATATATATATATATACATGATCAAATATCGATATAAGCAATGCCTGCGTGTGTATGCGTGTGGTTGCGCATATATGTGTAAGCATGTGTCTTGTCAAACAGTCGCTAGAGCGATCGCTGCCTGATCATCGACGTCGTGCACCACTGCTTCCATGAATTGCCCACAGACACACAGACACACAGATATACACTCGCCCCCGCGAGAGCGCGCACAGACACCCTCTGACACGTATGCATATACGCAAAAGCATTGGTTATGATGATAATTAAATTCACAAAAATATGCCGCTTTGACTCATTGACATTCATAAAGCACATTCTTTCAGAGTTCGCACGACTTGTTAATTACCCACTCTGGCCTAATATTTTTTTAATGAACAATTAGTCGTTATCGGACTCACACACACACACACACACACACACACACACACACACACACACAGCCATAGACACAGGCACACATGTGTGTGTGCGCATGTGTTTATGCTTGCGTGTTGCATGTGTGTGTATGTGTGCATACGGGGTGGGTGTATCATCCATTCATATAACTATATAAGTATAAAAACAAGAAACACACCACATAGACACACACAGAATCCCAAACATGATAGAAACTTGCTGTTCACTTACCTTTCCGTCGTGAAGTTGGCAAATAAATATTTCTTCCACAATATACAACAGAACATAATATATGTCCACTATAAAAGTTTCGAATTTGTTGAGCGCCTGGTTAAACGTTTAGTCGAACATTAATTGATGAGTAAGTGCTGTCACGTATCCAATTTATCTGTTTGTTTAATATATATTTAGCTGTTTTGTTTGAAATCAAATTTATAATGAAATGATAACAACTTTGTGGCACGTAGATTTAACTATAATATATAACAACTTTATATAGTTAGCTTAACTTTTATTTCATTTTTTAAGATTGTTTCGAAATTGCTTTTCATATACATACATACATGCATATAT
>NC_068985.1:94544963-94555119 GCF_001194135.2 Octopus bimaculoides | reverse complement strand
ATATATATATATATAATTTCTTTAGTAGAAATTATTATATTGTCTTCTAATTAACAAAGTGGATCATAATAATATTTATTATGCTCGTGATTATGTTCAAACTCTTTTCAACTTTTACCAAGAAATTGATAGAGTTTTATTTTCCCTTGAGTTTTGTCGTTTTCTTCGTATTTATTTCCTAAGATAAATGAATAAATAGACTTGTATATGCTTGTATATATGTGTGTATGAGTGAGAGGGTGAGAGAAAGAGAGTGAGAGAAAGCGTAAATGTGTGTTTCTATCTTGTATTGTTTTGTTTCTTTTATGTGTGTGTAGGTGTGAATTTATCTATCTTTCTATTCAGAGCTGAATGCTGTCAATTATACAATCCCAAATTATAGGCATCCTTATATACTTTATTTCATCTTTCATTCCGATGACTGTCATTTAAAATTAGATATGAAAAAATAAATTATAATACCTAATGAACTATGCAACTCTCGTTTAAAAAAAGATATTCCCGCGTTACGGTGTGAATTGAGGCTGACAATTTCACCTTGTGTAAACGGTATAATGAAACTATAAAATATATATCACTTGTGGCTGACTGTCTAACTTGCAGTTGTAATTTTCGCAACGTGCTGCCTCGTATTTCGGCAAGTACAATTAATAAAATGTAGCAGAGTTACTGCTGGGCAGAATCATGCATCCAGTTTGTATTACAAGTAATCACATCTTAAACAATATTGCTTCGCTTGGAAAGCGAAGTTCGATGGATAAAGCATGAAAGAGAGACAGATGAGTGAAAGAAAGAGTAAACAGATGTGAGTGTAAGCCGAACGAATGACCAGCAGTTTTGTTGGTGGGTGTGTGTATGTGCATTGGAAGTACATACTTTTGTTTATGTGCGCGTGTGTGCGTGCTCGGGCACACGTCGAAAGAATGCAGCAAAGAAGCTGTTTAGTTTTGATGACAACGAAAGTATTGAAGTTTATTACGGTATTTTCTCTCCCAACTGTAGTTGAGAGAGAATACAGTTCGATGAGAGGGTTGCATGTAGTTGCGGAAAGAGAAGGCTAGAACTGAAATGAAAGAGAGAGAGAGAGAGAGAGAGAGAGAGAGAGAGAGAGAGAGAGAGAGAGAGAGAGAGAGAGAGAGAGAGAGAGAGAGAGAGAGAGAGAGACAGAGGGAGAGAGAGACAGAGGGAGGGAGAGATGTCGGCATTCTGATAAACAAGCAGAGGAAGGAAGAGTGAAAATGAGAAGGATGTGTGTGAGAGAGAGAAACGTAAAAGGGAGAGATCTATGAATAAAAGATAACGGAGAAAGAAAAGGAAAATGGAGAAAAACGGATGAATGTAAAGAGGAGGAAAGAAAATATACACTGCAGCACAATACAGAGAGAGAAAGAGGTAACAATATCGTTGACAATTATTAGAAAGTGTATTGGAGAGAAAACTGAAAGAGAGTAAGAGGGTGAGAGGAAGAGCGGAGAGAGAAGGAGAGTGAGATATATGTTTATATATCAAATAAGTTTACGTAAAATATAGAACTGGAGGGAGAGAGAGAGAGAGAGAGAGAGAGAGAGAGAGAGAGAGAGGATTATAAAGTAAGATATACTGGGTGAGTGAGAAAGAGAGGTTGAATATTCCATGGAATGATTTTAAATCGAAGAAAAAATACAGGGAGAGAAAAATAGAAGAATTATCACTACAGTGAGAGCACAAAGGCTAAGAGACGTTGTGGGGGGCGAAAAAAAAAACTACGTGTACATACATACACACATACATACATACATGTATATGTATATATTTAAAATAAAGATTTTCTATATAATTGTATGTATTTATGTGTATGTGCGAGTTTGTATCTAGTGTGTGTGATAAAATAGTAATGCAGGAAAGAGATGAAAGAAACACTTCATGGTGAATAAAATAAACACGAACGAATATATATATATACAAATGAAAGAAGATGAGACGAAGGAAGAGAATTAAAGAGAGAAAGAAAAGTGGAAATAATTGACAGATGAGAAAGGGAAATAAGGAAGAGGAAGAGAAAGAGAAGATGTAAGACCGGAGGAAAAGAGATGAGAAAAGTGCATAAAGCGACAGAAAGCTAGGAAAATTAGGTGACTGTGGTATGAAGGGAGATCGGAAAATGAAGAGAAAGATTTAAGAGTAAAGAGATGCAAGAGCAAAATTTGAAAACAACAGAGAAAGAGAAGATATGGAGTTGTAGGAAAGAAAAGCGCGGCGGGAAAGACGGAGAAAAATATATCGGATAATGGAAATAGATAGAAAGATATTGTAGAGTGAGTGTGTGTGCATGTATGTGTCTATGTGTGTGTGTGTGTGAGAGAGAGAGAGAGAGAGAGAGTGGACATGGAGTGACGTACAATAACAGTGTAAGATGAAGATCGTCGTAGATGAAGAAGAGTGATAGAAGGGTGTGAAGTAAAAGAAAAAAAAAGAAAGTATGATTATGAGTGAGGTGTTGGTAGTGTAGAGAGAGAAGCTTAACAAATGCAGATACCGTCAAAATGAAATGAAAAATAACGACCAAGTCACTATGAAAGCGAAAGTGAAATAGAAAAATGTATAGCGCGGGCTCATAGGAAAATGAGTGTCCAAGGGCACAACGATAATGAAAATTGCCATCATCATCATCATTATCAGCAGTAGTAGCGTCATTATTCTATTATTATCATCAAGGCGGTGAGATGGCAGACTCGTTAGCACGCTAGGCGGAATGCTTAGCGGTATTTACTATGCCACTACGTACTGAGTTCAAATTACGCCGAGGTCGACTTTGCTTTTCATCCTTTCAGGGTCGAGAAATTGAGTACCTGTTGCGTACTGGGGTCGATCTAATTGACTGGTCCCCTACCCCAAAATTTCGGGCCTTGTGCCTATAGTAGAAATGATTATTATTAAGGCGGCGAACTGGCAGAATCGTTAGCACACCGGGCGGAATGTTCTCAGTTCAGATTCCGCCGAGGTCGACTTTGCTTTTCATCCTTTCAGGGTCGATAAAATAAATACCAGTCAAATACTGGTGTCGATGTAATCGACTGGTGCCCTCCATAAACAATGACAGGACTTGTGCCTGACATGGTTTATAATAATAATGATAATAATAATAATAATAATAATAATAATAATTATTATAATAGAACAAATAGGGGCTGCAATAAGTACATGGGACACATATGGGCTGCAATATGGCCGTAGAACAATCAGGGACTGCAATAAAGACGTAGAACAAATTGGGGGTAGCAATAAGGACGTGGAACAAATAGGGGCTGCAATAAGGGAGTGGAACAAATAGGGGCTACAATAAGGGTGGAGCAATTGCAGAAAAGAAGACTGCTTGGAACCGCTCGAATACTCCGAAGGTGCTCGGAAAATAAGAGGTGTTACCTAAGTTCACTGGTAGTGAACAGCTGACACTGTGGTAGAACTCCAGCGCTAGAAGCTGGGCAAAGGCAATGATAATAAAAATAGTGATAATCTATTATAGGTACAAGGCCTAAAATTTGGGGTAGGAGGATAGTCGATTACATCGTCCTCAGTACTCAACTGGTATTTAATTTATCAACCCCGAATGAATGAAGGGCACAGTCGACCTCAGCGAAGTTTGTCTTCAGAACGTAGCGACAGACGAAATATCGCTAGGCATTTCGCCCAGCGTGCTAACGATTCTGCCAGCTCACCGCTTTAATTCATTCGGGGTTGATAAATTAAGTATCAGTTGAGTACTGGGGACGATGTACAGGATGGGCTATTGTGTCTATAAATTAAGTACGATGCACAAATGGATAAATTCTTTGATTTACGCAATGAGTGATTAACAAGTTATGATAGTTGCTTGATTCGAGTGTTCCAACTATTCGAATCCTAGCGGTTGGTTTCCGTTCAGTCGATACTTTTGTTCAGAACACAAAGGTAATATTGTTTTCTCTTGACTTAAAGAATCATTAGAATGGATTTTATAATTAGTTGTAGTCTGCAAAGAAAATGTTTCTCAAATTAATTAATTGTAGATCTGTCTTCATTTTCTGTATTTCATTTGTTCCAAATTATACACTAATATATAAAAGCACGAAATTCCTATGGGAAATAAATTTTTCGCAAAACGACAGGAAAAAGGAAGTGTATATGACCTGTTATACGAAGCACAAATGTGAAAAAACTTGCTTTCTCCATCTTTTTTCGGCTGATATACACTTTAGCCATCATCAGGTGTCTTGGGGAAATGATCAAGCTCAGTAACAATCTGTTAAGCAACAACTACCTCAAAACATATTATCCACTCCAATTATGAAGAAAAGAGAGGATGAAACTAATAAACTGTCCACAGTCTGTCTACCCTATGTGAAAGGCTTCTCCGAAAAGATAAAAAAGATATGCGGCCCATATGACATCAGGGCAGTATTGAAGAGGAATACAACACTTCGCAAATATCTCCTTCGTATAAAACCACCAATAGAAGAGAATATGATCAAAAACTGCGTGTACGCCATCCCATGCAGCTGTGGTAGGTTATACAAAGGTGAAGCATGTCGCCCCCTCAAAATATGGGTAGAGGAACATCGGAAAGCTGTGACACGAGAAGATACTGATAAATCGAGTATAGCTGATCATATATGGAAAAATAGAGACCACCTCCCCCTGTAGGACGAAGTTAAAATAGCAAAGAACACCACTAGAAAATGTGAAAACTGAAAGAATCAACACATATGCTAGGACACAACAACCTCCTAAGCAGACCGAGTGTAGATATGAGTAGCATATGGGAACCAGTATTTAGGAAGGATAGGAATATGTTAGATATATAAGCCCTAAAATTCATTCCTTAATTACCCACGGGCATATGGCGCAGTGGTTAAGAGCGCGGGCTACTAACCCCAAGATTCCGAGTTCGATTCCAGGCAGTGACCTTAATAGTAGTAATAATAATAATAATAATAATAATGATGATGATGATGGCAACAACAACATTGAAAAATTTCCCCAAGACACCTGATGAAAGTTGTAGTGTATATCAGCCGAAACGTTATGTTAACAACAAACAAGATGAGGACAAATGACCGTCAAATGTAAATAATGTAAATAATAAACCTAATTCCTCATCTCTTAAAGATAAAACTGTATTGCTCCCTCCATTTGGAATCAATGGCCATAGAGAAAACAAATTGAGAAAGGCTGTCAGCAAGCAAAGCTTTTCTTAAGCTAAATTTGAAATTTTCACAGACAGAAATTTTGTAAGATATCCAATCTCAATGAATTTTCTTTTCGTTTTATTTTGATGCATAAATTTGCCATTTTTTAACGGCATTGTTCCAATTGGGTAAAGTTTTCCATTTCCTTCCATAATCACAATTCTTGAAGTGGTAACACACTATTTTTCTGTACTACATTACATATTTCTGTTATATCATCGATATCATTAAAGTTTCTCAAAGGTTAAGTTTACTAAAACATAATACTTGGACAATAATATAATATCCTTTAATATTATTACTGATGTTGCCTCGAGGCATTTCGTTGTCTAAACTTTAAAGTGGTTTAACATTCAATGTAAATCCATCCGTTTCATTTACACTGTTAATAGGCTTCGTGGATATATATAATTGACAAATTTCATTACAGTTGTCTTCTAAAGTATAACTGACCTCTACTTAACAAATGGAAACAAATCATCAATATTCATCGAAGTATGAACTTAACGTTTTGTATGTTATTTTTCGTTCATTTTAATTATTACAAGATACATAAAGTAAACAGATGCACTACGCAATTGACTGTGAACTGAATTTTCAGCTGCTACAGTGCATTTTAGCCACGGTGGACCTAACCTGAAAATAAGGTACTTCTAAATTCATTCTCGATTCTTGAAACCTGGTTCCAATTTCTACAGATGTCACATTTAGATCTTCCATTTGAGGAATCTGATAAGTAAAGTACCACTTTATGGTGGTAGATTGACTGAATGGGCAAAGGGCTGTCCAGGATAAATTATGATCACTGTTTTCGCGCCTAGGAATCAAATTCTAACGTTGTTTATGCAAGTAGTAGATCTAATCCAATATGATCAAATCAGATCTCAGAAATGTCATGGGTACTATATAGGCTTCTGATTATATATATATATAAGCCGTATGCAGTTTTAGTTCTGCGTGCACATGATAATTTATAATATATCTGTCGGTCATAAGCATCCAACAGCAAATTATTTGTTTTAGTATATTCTATAAAACAGAACAACCATTCTTTTTTAGATTCCTTATTATGGGAGGGGTCGGTCTTGCACTCAGTGATACAATCAGTCCCAAAGAAAACAGTGCCTCAAAGTCCCTTTGTCTCAAAGATCCGAATGCATTATAATACGCATTGTCTGGAAGGGGTGTTCTACAAAAGCACCCCTTCACAGCAGCGATTAACATTTTGACGAGTAACTATGCAGGAACGCTTCAAGAATGGAATAAATGAAATAATAGTAGTAAGTAAAATCTTTATTTGGTAGGAATCTGGATATCTACGATATATGAATAGAATGACCTTTGTGACTTTTCTTTCAGCATTTTAAAATTAATGTAAATTCATTGAATTACATTACAAAACTTGATTCTCGTAATTTATTTAAAGACAGATGCTACTACAAAAGTTTATCTAGCAAAATAGGAGTCTATGTCTGGGATTGGTGACATCTTCAACATGCAATCTGAATATATATATATGTAAATAAAAATAACTCAAAACGAGAGAAGAGTGTTTTCACGCATAGAAGTTAGTATAAAGCGGTGCATTTTTCCTCTTTAGTAATCCATTTGAAATTTTGAAAATAAATCTGTGACAAGCGTATGTGATGTACGTATAATATACAGGGTTAAAATTAAAAGAATAAAAGTAAAAAACATCTTTATATTTGCCAGATACATGTTCAAAGTATTACGTTATAGGTTTGTTATCCGGACAATAGTCCTTCAAATCTCCATCTAAGCCTCAGAGATGAATATTTTACTGTACCTATTTCCCAAAACAGCCATACCGAAAACCTTAAGTTATAGTATATATCAAACTAACATCAAACTAAATGTAAATATTTACCAGTTGGCAACATAGAAAATCTGTTTCGGTTTTGTTTTTCTGTGATATGTATGACTTTCTAACTCCTTACCTTGAGCAGTGTCTGCAGGTCTGTAAACTCTGATATTTATATTCATGCCTCTTTTACAAAATACTTGTTTTTTTTTGGATATCGATTTTTCCAGATTTTCCAAAGTTAAGAAAGTCATTCCATGCCTGCAGAAATAATTCAATATACTGTTACGAAATTTGAGGAAGTAACTAACGAATAAATCAAATGTTGTAACTCTGATGTTTACTTTGTCAATCCTGTAAGGGTGAATGTCAAAGATAATCTCAACCATTCCAAAAGCCCTGAACCCAATCGATTTCTCACACAATCTTATGCACATTAGCCAGTTCATACTACAAGCCTTGCGTTTTTATAAAAGCTGGCATCCGCCATTTTAAAAGGCGGTATTTTATCACTTCCTTCTCTCTTTGTCGGGGAACAAAGAGGAAACGTCGTTTGTAGTATGCCTCGTCCAATTATTTTCCATTCTCTTCTGATGCTCAAATATGATTTGCTTCTTTTGACTGAAAATGTTTATGTAAAATACAATATTATAACTGTTGTTTGCCGTACTCTTTAACACACACAACTTGATATTTACATATTATATATTTACATGATTTGTAGAATTTCACTTACGTATGAAGCATCGCCTGTGTATTTGATTCATTGCTTCTTCAAAATTTCTTATATAAAATAAGTTGCATCTGTGTTTGTTGAATGTACTGCCACTACAAATGAAACGAAAACCTATGATTACTACTTCAAATGACTCGATATTGTAGCACAGGAAATATTGCAAATGGCTATTTCATAAATAAAAGGTATGAGCAGTTGCAAATGTCTTTATATAAAATAGTTGTTTTCTATCTTGCGTCATTTATAACATTGAAATTGTGTGGATATCCTGCATAAAGAAGTACAGTAATTCAAATTTAAAATAACAAAATAACATCGTGATACAATCTAAAAAAATCATATCTCAGAAATATTCGATTTATATATTATAAAATAAAAAGTAACGATATTTTAGAATTATTATCCAATTGGCAAAAATGATCAAATTATAACGCTATTTGAAAGGAAATAAGCAAAATACGAGTATGAAATGAAACAAAATACCTGGGTTTAATGTTATGAGAAATCTATTAGAAATAATATCAAAGAAATCAGACATAATTTTTTACAGAATACTAAATAGACCATCGTTAATACGAAGACGTTCAATTTAGGTTTGTCATATTAAAATCATTTGCATATGTCATGTAGTGTACTTCTCACACACAATGTAGTCATCGCAAATCATATTAAACGTATTCTACCAACACGGATTCTTCCTCATTACTAACTAATAGTTAAACAAATTCTCGGTATCGCATATTCTACACAACCGCACGGAATATGATACAATACAAAGGACGCTACACCTGCTCAATACATAGTTTAAACAATCTACAAACGACAGGACACGTAATTCAGAGTATTCCGAGTACTCATTCATCACCCGATAACATAACATTGCTAAATCAACAAACTTATGTGCAACATTGTTCTAATCCAATAAAATAATCAATACATATACAACATATTCCACACAACAAACAAATGCAAAATAACACTAGAAGCATGAAAGCAAATACGCTTCATTTTAAACATCGTACAGTTTACTTCTGTATTATGTATTTCCGGTTTATCACTTAAAAACGTGGTTCAATAGAATAGATAATAATCATCTATTGGCAATTTTTGTAGTTCGATAGTGTACACTTTGAGCATTCAAAATATATGCACTTGTTTAAAGAGATTTAGAATTGAGAAGATATAATTTGCAGTGACTAATAATATTACAATATCACTCGGCATTGTTAAAAAGAAAAAAGAAAACCGTGGTTGGTTATGATAAGACAATGCATTTGTGGGTAAATGCTATGACTCAAAATTCTTTAATATGACCATAGAATTATGCGATCTGTCCGATGTTTGTGAATTGATACGATTCCGCTATGTGTTGTTCGATCTCTAACGGGATTATAAATCTTTCAATTTCCAATGTACGGATGACAACACAATGAAAGATTGATCTGTGCAATATATTGTAAGAATTATTTGTTATAACACAGCAGAAAGGAATTTATGAATAGGGAATTTGTCAGATTTAGGTAAATCGAGTGATTCTCCTCTTTCTTAATGCCACTGAATTTCACCAATATTAGATTAGACTATATATATATGTATATATATATATATCGTTTGCATGTCAGTATGTATTTAAATTAAACGTACAACGCATGGATAAATCTAATCTGGTGGTACTCATAAACAATCTCATGTGATGTCTCAGGCTACAAAGTACATAGTAAGCCAACACAAAACAAAAGGATATAACTTGTATAGTCCGATGCAGTTAAAATCCAATACATCCAATTGCTAATGATTATTTCATTAGAAATTTATAGAATGTAAAGAAACCAAAATTATTATAGGATGAAAAAAATATTTCGCCAATTAACGTCAATTAACTACGATCGTTTCGCAGCCAATATGACATCAAAACAATTGGTTTTAATGCATAATATACAAATAATAAGTTAATTTACATGCCTGTATTAATGCATATAATTTAAATTTTACAATATAGCTGTATAATTTTTGAATTACTGTAGGTAAAAGGCTTACTCATCAGCTTCAGTCATATCACAGTTGCTATTATATATATTTTAATATTAATATTTTAATAGTTTAATATTTCTGTAGATCTACAGCTACCTGCATACCGAGCCTTCACAAAAGTAAACGGCAGAGAGACAGAAGAAAGGAAAATTTCCCACATATTTTTCAAATAAAAGTAAATACTGTGGAATAAACGTAAATACTATGGAATTATAAAAAAAACATTTAATTTAATTGTTCCACAATTTAATTGCATTTTATGCTTTGCTCTGGGCTGGAAAATACACAGACAGTGAAACCGGTTCTAAAATGTTCTTGCATTTTCTACCTACACACACACACACACACACACACACACACACA
>NC_068985.1:94540449-94544590 GCF_001194135.2 Octopus bimaculoides | reverse complement strand
ATATATATATATATATATATATATATATACGTGTGTATCTTTGTGCCTGGGTTTGTCCTCCCAGCATCGCTTGACAACCAATGTTCTGATGTTGAAATTTTTACGTTCCCTTAACTTAGCGCTTCTTCAAAAGTGACGATATCATAAGTACAAGCCTTACAAACAGTAAGTCCTGGATTTGATTGCTACTGCATGGCCACAGTTAAAATGACTGAAGCAAGAGAAATAATATATATGCATACCTACATACATATATACAGATACACACACGCACACAGACACGCAATTTTAATATGAGGAGATGGACTGAAAATGTTACAGTACATAAGACAATACACGGACACAAGCGCACGCGTGTGTACTTAAAAATGTCCCTAGAGAAAATGTTAGGGATATGCCCAGTTTTTGAAGAATAGTTTTCTTAATTCGATAATCATAGACAAAACGCTTTGAACAGAACTAATTCACTTAAAACGTTTCATCCGGAAATTTACCCTCTTTTAATCCTTTATGCTTATATACATATACATCCATACATACGTAGGTACATACATATACACATATATACATACATACATACATACATACATACATACATACATACATATACATACATATACATACATATATACAGGTAGGCGTAATTTTCTACAGAACTGTGAAATATTTTTCTTTGTTTCATTGGAGTTAGGTGCTGTGGTGTTGGGGTGAATTTTAGGACCTTTCACATAATATTAATTTCTTCTACTGAGAGAGTTGTTGCGATATGATAATTATCTTCGGCTTGTCATCTTAGGTTTGTGACATCTGGTGTCGTGAACTCTATCGGTTGGATCTAAATAAGTTATTCTTCAAAGCTTTCCTTTTATGATAATATAAAGAAAATATACTGTCACGTGACACTAAAACACGGCCGTAGAGGGAAGCGTACAAAAGTTTATAAACTTAATCATGTGTTCATTCTTCACAAACACTTCGCCAAACATCGTCACCTGATACTAACAAACGGAGGTAGCGGGTAACGTACAAAAATTTCCAAGTAAGCCAATACAAAACGGAATTTGAACTCAGAACGTAAAAACAGACGAAATACCGCTAAGTATTTTGCCCGGCGTGCTAACATTTCTGGCAGCTCACCGTCTTTCCAAGATACAACATTCTTTCTTCTTTAGCCACACGGCCCAACATTTGGGGGGAGGGGGAAGTCGATTAGGTCGACCACAGGACGCAACTGGTAATTAATTTATCGACCCCGAAAGGATGAAAAGTAAGGTCGACTTCGGCTGAATTTGAACTCGGAACACGAAGACTGTAGAAATACCGATAAGCATTTCGCCCGGCGTGCTAAAGATTCTTATGTCCTTATTGCCCACAAGGGGCTAAACATAGAAGGGACAAACACGGACAGACAAACGGATTAAGTAGATTACATCGAACCCAGTGCATAATTGTTACTTGATTTATCGACCCCGAAAGGATGAAAGCCAAAATTCGACCTCGGCATTATTTGAACTCAGAACGTAACAGAAGACGAAATACCCTTAAGCATTTTGCCCGGCGTCCTAACGTTTCTTATTTCTTTATTGCCCACAAGGGGCTAAACATAGAAGGGACAAACAAGGACAGACGAAGGGATAAAGTTGATTACATCGGCCCCAGTGCGTAACTGATACTTAATTTATCGACTCCGAAAGGATGAAAGTCAAAGTTGATCTCGGCGGAATTTGAACTCAGAACGTAACAGCAGACGAAATACCGCTAAGCATTTCGCCCGGCGTGATAACGTTTCTGCCACCTCGTCGCCTTTCCAAGACACAACAATATTATTTTCTACTCTAGGCAGAAGGCCCGAAATTTTTGGGGAGCGCGCCAGTCGATTAGATTGACCTCAGTACGCAACTGGTACTCAATTTATCGACCCCGAAAGGATGAAAGGTAAAGTCGACCTCGGTGGAATTTGAACTCAGAACGTAAAGACAGATGAAATACTACTTGGCATTTCGCCCGGCGTTCTAACATTTCTGCCAACTCGCCGCCTTTCCAAGATACAGTATCACATTATCAATTTTCTATACCTCATACCAGAAGTCATTTTTCGTTTACTCTTGTGATTTTTTTCTCAAGCTTAATGAACTTTATTTGAAGAATGGTTTTCAACTCCGTTCTTCTTTCTAACCATCTTCCACATATGCTTTCCTGTCTAACTCAAATCATTTGTATTTTGCATCTCATTAATAACATCTTTCACATCTAACTGCCATAATTTATATATTTGACCCATAATGAAGCTTATGTACTTCCTTATTTTATATATAATTTTATCTTTGGTGAAATACAGCTATACACACACACACTGACACAGACACAGGCACACAGACACATACACACATACAAACACGCGCATATGTCTATATACCCATAAATACATATGTGTGTCTGCATTGTGTTCTATTTGTTATTTGGTTCTAACAAACCAATATATTTATATATATATGTATGTATCATACATACACACCTGAATATATATATATATATATATATATATACACCTTTAGATACATATCATTTTTCTCTCCCACTTTACGATGTAAGCTATTACTGAAAACTCAACCAAGACACCAACCAAACAACAATTATATCGACGATTATTGTATATATGTGTATGTGAGAGAGAATATAATCTTAATTGATTGACGTTGATTATAATCATAATTGACTGACGTTATATGAGCTGAATTTAGAGGAAGTGTAAGAAGGCGAACAGAAAATAGAAATATGGGTCTTAGCGAAGGGAAAATAAGGTAAAAAGAAAACCTATATGTACCTCGAAAAGAAGCGAGCTAAAGTCGACGTTGGAGACATCGAGAACTAAATGTTGACCTCACGATGTGAGGCTATATGGTCTACAGCAGAAAGATTGATACATAGGATCTAGATTAGAAACCGGCTCTTTCTCTATTAGAAAAAATGACATACATACATACACAAATGTATGGTAGTTCAGAATTAGTGACCATGATAAACAAATTGTGGATGACTAACTGAAAATAAGATGTAATTTAACTCTGCCCAGGTTTGTGAATATCTCACTAAGCAAACTTTAAAATTATTATGGAAGGAAACATAAATAATTATAATTTCTCTGCTAGCCTGGTAAACGAATATCATCCATGGGAATTCATGATATTAGTTTTAAGAAATTTTCATTGAACCATGCTTTAATATATGGAAAACGATTACAAATGCTGGAGACATATACCAGATGTATGTTTAAATTATGCAAAAATTCCGTGACAAGGAATGCAAATTATTAAAAATAATTTAAATGAAAGAATATGTTAGTGAACAAGTAAGGAAGAATTTATAGTAAAGCAAGAATGAATTGTATGTCATAGAGTTGACCCTATCATACAATTAGTCTCTATTTAATGAGTAATAAATGGTTAGCGATCAATATAGTGCTTTCTTCGGTGTTTGTGTGTTTATGTGTGTGTGCACGCGTGCGCGCGAATTTGGGGAATTTCTGAAATCAGGAATTGGAATCAAATATCGCTTTATAGTGCTTTGATTATGAAAGGCACACCATTTCTTGTATATTTTGGACAGTATTCTAAAGTACATCGACTATCGGTTTTACAGAGCAGACAAGCAAGAAAGCTCTAACGTTACTTCGACTTTCTTCCTTTTTTCTTCTCAATTTTTCTTTATTATCCTTTATTCTCTTTTTTCCAAAATATAATATACCAATTCTAATAACATTGTATACTGCCTCAGAACAAATTGATTAAGCGAAAAGAGTAAAACTGGCTTTCGTTAACTGAATTTCTATTTAAAATTGCCTTATACATCCGGACAGGGACAATAGAAAGTCAAAATTCATCATTTTTACAAAGCATGTAGCGGATCATAGCTAGATATGTTAGATCGATTTGTCACTCTACAATATATTCTCTATTTCTCTGAAATTATGTTTAAAAAACTTGTATATTATAAACGGAAGTAAAAACTATAAGAAAACAAACAGGTTGAAAACTGCAAGTATATTCGTATATGAAAATATGAAAATATATTCTTTTTGCACATATAATTATAGATGGATGTGGTTTATATATATATATATATATATATATATATATATATA
>NC_068985.1:94538687-94540178 GCF_001194135.2 Octopus bimaculoides | reverse complement strand
TATATATATATATATATATAAGAAACAAGTATGCAATCAAACATCTGTATTCTGAGAGTATATGAGGGTGCTTATGTTGTAGTATATTTCTAATGAAAACGCTTTGCATATATGTTTCTAGAAACAAGGAAAACGTAACTAGAATACATTTTCGAGAATATACATATATACATGTGTATACCTGAATACACGTGTATATATATATATATATATATATATATATATATATATGAGAGGAGAAAGAATTGTTTGTGTGGATATTGTGAAAATTCGTATATGTATGCACATTCAGCGGCATAATATATTTTCATATTTCACAGAAACCAGTTCCTTTACATGCCAATATAATAACCAGTATGATTTAAATTCATAACGTTATATGTATCAGGTAAACGGTATTCACTTGTCCTCTAACCTTCCAAATAAACGTATCATTTTGAAAGAGTAGCATTCAAATTTACTGAATGTAGAGGGAAAAAACGAGTTTCAAAAATCATATTTGTATAGTTATTTTGGAATGCAAAAACCAAAAGAAAATACATTTCTTTCAATCAATTTCTCATTTTATTGAAGCAAATTCAAACATAAAAATATTTTCTATTTAACATTGCAATATAATTGGAGACCATTGGAGCTGACAGTCTTTCTAATTTTGCTTCTATTTTCTGCCTAGCTATTTACTTATTCGTCTTTTACCATGTAATGGCCTCAAAGCTACACAATGTTTATAACAAATTCATATATTTTGATTTATTTACTCTCAATATTACTTATTTTCTAGGCGGTGTGATAGATTCGTTACCTGCGCAGGAAAAATGCTTAACCGTATTTTCTCTGTCACGTTACCCTCTGAGTTCAAATGACATCGGTGTCAACTTTGCCCATCATCATTTCGGTCTCCATAAATTAAGTTCTAGATGAGCTGTAATAAGGACCCTGAAATCCTTCACTTTGGAGGATATCTATGGAACCTTCACGACGTGACTGCAGTGCTACAGCAAGTACATTGAAGTAAAATATTACTAATTTTATACTATATTGGATTTCAAATCAATAATTGTCTCGCTTGAAAATATTTCAAAATTTCTGCAATGAATCGTCTATATGTAATTCAAACTAAACCAATGGGAGATTGTTGATATTCTATTTAATTACACCATTTTTCCTTTATTAAGAAAGTATATATAATTATATTTTGCAAATTTCTTAACCAAAATGGTTGGTTAAATCTGAAGAGATGCATACTCTTTGACCCGAATGCTGTTGTATTAATGAAATATGGACATTTTTGTAATCAGGGGAACAATACACATCTGGTGTTACAACACGGTAAAGTTACTGGTGTGTAAACAAACCGGCAGTGGTTGTCAAGCTGCAGAGGATATAAAAGTACACATACGCACAAAAGTATATATGTATATCTCTATGGATGCACACACACACACACACACACACACACACACACACACACACACACACACACACACACAC
>NC_068985.1:94535717-94538597 GCF_001194135.2 Octopus bimaculoides | reverse complement strand
ACACACACACACACACACACACACACACACACACACACATATATATATATATCGATTTAAATAAGAGCTAAAATGTGATCCATTGTAAAAACTTTATTATAACTTATGACCATTTCGATGCAATATCCAGATCGATTCATGCATATAATATGCATGAATCGATCTGGATATTGCATCGAAATGCTCATAGGCCATATTGAAGTTTTTACAATGGATCAGATTTTAGCTCTTATTTAAATCGATATACATACAAAAACTCACATGTGAGTATTTTGCTACGTTTGATAACAGATACAATATTTTTACCAAATTTTGGTATAAATCTATAAATACATACAAACACACACATACACACACACACACACACACACACACACACACATATATATATATATATATATATACATGCATATCTAACTATATCTATCTATGTGTATATCTACACCCCACACACATATACTCACACATGCATATACTCACATATATCTTTGCATAAATGCATACACATCAAGCGATGCTGGGAGGACAAACACCGACACACAAACACACACACACACACACACAGACAGACACACACACACACACACGCACACACACATACAGGTATGTATACATATATACGACGGGCTTCTTTCACTTACCCTCTACCAAATCCACTCACAAGGCTTTGGTCGGCCCGAGTCTATAGTAGAAGACACATGCCCAAAGTGCCACGCAGTGGGACTGAACCCGAAACCATGTGGTTCGTAAACAACCCACTTACCACACAGCCTCTCCTACTTGACCCAATCGTTGTATGAATGTAGTACTAGTGGTATACAATAAACGGTCTTTTAATTCCATGTTCACATTAAGAAGAAAATAAAAATGATTCAATTTAATTTGATGAATACATAATCACTGACGTGAGGTTAGGTTCATGAATATTCATACTTGTAAAAAAGTATTTATTTAAAGAATTGCATTAAACTTTCGTATGAGAATGTATATCCTTGTATTTGCAGATCAACAGACACTAGATTATGGCATGAATTATCAGTATACATTTATTATTACTAATTAGTGAGTTGTTAATGCACCAGATCAATATTATCTTCAAAGAAGTTGACGTAAATACTTTGATGATTAGAAATACATTAATTATATATATATAAACCGACGGGAATACATTGCGTTTGGAACAAGGGCAGAAGTATGAATATCGTTCGATAGGAAAAGCCATATGAATGTAATTATTAATGCAAAATGAGGTGACAAGAATTCAGTCATTATGATTAATTAAGCTGTCTCTACATGTTGAATAAAATAAATGTTCAAGAAGGCATGTATTTCAAATTTTATGATTCGCTAGAAATTGAATCGTGTGACATCTCTGCATATCACATATCGCTGCTTTGTGTTCATATGATACCTCTAAAACATCGTATTACATGGTAAAACTGTATACTATGACTATAACAAGAACATTACTGGTATTGGTTTTTGCTCACTGGAGTAATAAACGGATACGTCCACACCGATATTCTTTAAATTTAGAATCTGAAGGTACCAAAAGCAATTATGCTGCACGCCATTTCGATTTCCCTTCGACATGTCTGATTTCATACGCAAACTACGCAATGTATATTAACACTATAGATTTTTACATTTATGTCCGATATGTGTTACATTTCTGAGATTATGGATGTATGAGAAACATTTTCAATTTAACAGTAATATCGTTATACTGGCGGAGGCGCAATAGCCCAGTGGTTAGGGCAGCGGACTCGCGGTCACAGGATCGCGGTTTCGATTCCCAGACATGCCGTTGTGAGTATTTATTGAGCGAAAACCCCTAAAGCTACACGAGGCGCCGGCAGGGGATGGTAATGAACCCTGCTGTACTCTTTCACCATAAATTTCTCTCACTCTTACTTCCTGTTTCTGTCGTGCCTGTAATTCAAAGGGTCAGCCATGTCACACTGTGTCACGCTGAATATCTCCGAGAACTACGTTACGGGTGCGCGTAACTGTGGAGTGCTCAGCCACTTGCACGTTAATTTCACGAGCAGGCTGTTCCTTTGATCGGATCAAATGGAACCCGCGACGTCGTAAGCGACGGAGTGCCAAAAACAACAACAACATTATACTGGCATTGGAGATTATATAGCACAATAAATCTTTTTACTGGTCCTTCTATGTGGAATTTAATAATTAGAAATGACAATGATGTTCATAGTTTAAAAATGTAAATATGTGCCCCTGTTTATTGATTTTCGTACAATGATATTCAAGCGTCATACTATAATTTGTTTATATATTCATGGAAGCATGCAGAAATACTTGTGGATATCATTAGACAATTGTTTTGCTTTCAAATTTCATTTAAGTAAATGGAAAATATGCTTCAAAGAAGCGGCGCAAATGACTTCTTTTATTAAATTTATGATAATTTGATTCTGTAATTGTATATATCCCCTATATGAAAGGTATCTATATAAGATAGACAAGTTAATTTATACGTATGATGTTCAGCATTCTATACGATTTATAACTAGTGAAAATACTGTGTTCCCAAAATGTCATAGCGACTTCTTGATCGCATAATTTTGATTGAATCGAGAAGTCCTTTACCGTTAATATCCCCGCATATATCCGCACATATCTTGTGTTTTTATCAAAAACTATATCTGCTCAAACGTCTGCGCATGAAATGCTGTTTAACCTAAAGAGGATATGTCATCTTGGGGTTACAATATCGCAGTAAATTACGATCGAACAAAACACCCATGTTTAAGTGACTACGAACATTACTTGCTAGTACAACTACTGCGTTAGAGAGATGTTAGAACCAGCTTTTTTGCTTGTTGCACGATGAGCAACTGTATATCACTTGAATAT
>NC_068985.1:94533193-94534429 GCF_001194135.2 Octopus bimaculoides | reverse complement strand
TAGTGAGCCCTTCTCTTGTGGTTAAAAAAACCCGCAGTAAAATCCGTTTGAAACGAACATTACTTAGAACGAACCTTTGCATCAATTCTATCTGTTTTATGCTTGTAACTTCTTAAATTAATTCCTCTTTGTTTTCCTCTTTGGTTTACGAGCCCTGTTTGGGTTAAAACAGAAAAGTAATTTGGTAGAATTTTATGATATTTGTTAATGATGTCTTTTTTATAATTTCGTTCAACGTAGTAACATTACGAAATCGATGTTCAGAAATATGTATCTTGTGACTACATGTGAAAACAATTGTACTGAACATTACTGAATTGAACCTATCCTTCGAAGTTAAAGGTAAATCATAACAGGTATAAATGACATTTCCAGTGTAGACCAACAATAATTACTAGGAAATTAGATCCAGTTTCAAATAAACTTCTTTACATTTCTACTGGATTAACTGAATTTCTCTTAAATCTCAATTTTTTTTTACTTAATTTGGGAATTTGTACAGACTAAGTTTTGTACATTAAAGACAATTTTATGGTTGGGATTATGCACACATTGATGTGGCTGTTTGTGATCAAGGCACTTTTCATTCAACTATATGCAAAACAACAAATCGAATTCCTTACTTCTATATTATGGAGCGTCGTTTCCATACGTATTTCATAAATTCATAATATAATTACCTTTTATAGCTTCCGTACTAAAATCATGTAAGGATTCCTGTAGTTATATCCTGGAGGACCAATTCCACTAATCCAGGTCAATGGGTTTCTTTCCTAATAGAATTTTCAAAATTATTCGGTTAATACAATGTTTATGACTTATTGAATCGGCAATAAAGATAATAAACCCTCATTCGATTTAATAGACTGTGTTCTGTGCTCTGTATAAGACAAACTTTGAGCACATATACTGTTTACGAAATAGTCTTCGAAAGTTCATATAACATAAAGTGCAAACATTTATCATGCGGACTTATACTACAAAACACACACATACATACATGTATATATATGAGCATACGTGTTTCTACAACTTTTCACAATTTCTCTTCTCTATCCCAAATCATTATGTCAGGTCTGTTGTGCTTACAATTTATCGAGGTATTCACTGAGACATTCCACCAGGACTACTTTTTATTATGAGTGGCTTCTACAATACTGTTATTGTTATAACATTATAAAATCTTATAATGTTATAAAATCTTTTTGGTATATAAACATTGTATTTTGAGAAATA
>NC_068985.1:94525843-94533093 GCF_001194135.2 Octopus bimaculoides | reverse complement strand
ATATATATATATATATGTATGTTTATATGTGCGTGTAACTACACTCATAGCCATATACACAAACAATCATACATACCTTTATTGTATATGTGTTTGTGCGTGTGTTTGTGTGTGTATATATGGTAATTACTATTCACTTGCTCTCTGGATATATACTTCACCGTATCATTTGAAATTCTTGCATTTGAATTATTGAGTAACTGAACTAAACTACGATGCTGGAGAATCGATTCTAAATAATTTCCTCTGGCATTCGAAAACGCAAGGAGCTCCCCTGTATAATATAATATTCTTTTCATATGAACAAATTCAAGAAATGAGTATTTACTTTTATTCTCTCGAATCCAATTGGAAAGCTTTAAATTTGATAGATTTCATATTATGTCTTTATTCTCTATCGAGAAATTTACTGATCCATTCATCAACCTTTAACATTTATTGGTCTGAAGAAACTGAATGAATACTGTTATTGTAAATACATTTTTCACCCTCTCTATTTACTGTCAGTAAGATTTATAGCCTCTTCATCGATACAAGTGTGGCGTAATGCACGCTTTTACAATTACATAAAATATTAACATTCGGAGCCATCTGAAAAAACATAACTGATGAGCAGTGATATATTTAAATAACATTAAATTTCTTTAGTAAATTATAAAGTTGCAGATAATTAGTAGCATGTAATGCGCAGAAAGATTTATTTTCTGCTAACAGTCAGGGTGTATATATTAAAACCATACAAAATATATCCTGGCTAATATCTTCTTCGGCACATATACAATACACAGCACGCATTATTTCAACGATTGTACACTTAGTTTGAAAATTTAAACGATTATGTTTAGTTTCAATAATAAATCGAAGCTATAATGATTATTCTGTGCGTTCACGATTTGAATGCGATGCAAATGTTCTCATTCTTGCACTTGTTTCAGTGATTTGACTGCGGTCATGCTGGAGCATCCCATTTACTCGAACAAATCGACTCCAGGACTTATTATTTGTAAGCCTAGTACTTATTGGATAAGTTTCTTTTGCCGAACACGCTAGAACACGAGCATGTAAACACACTGATGGTGGTGTTTGGGACAAACACGGACACACAAATACAGCATAGATACGAACGCGCGCACACATACACACACACACACACACACACACACAAACATACGCACGCACACACATACACACACACACACACACACACACACACACACACACACACACACACACACACACACACACACACACACACACACACACACACACAAACTCACACAAACACACACGACGAGCTTCTTTCACTTTCCGTCTACCAAATCCAATCAGACTGAGGTTATGGTAGAAGACACATGTTCAAGCTGTTACATGATGTGACTGAACCCGGAACAAGCTTCTTACCATACAGCTACTCCTGCGCTTATTAACGATGATTTAACAAGGACAATTACTGCTTCTCGTCATAGATTTTGCATGTATTGCCCTTAAAAACAAACTCTTAGAATTTTTGAATGCGAAAGGTTAATTGCAGTATATTTTGTTGCCAAGCAGGATGACAGCTCACCAATGGTGTCGAAATATTTTATGGTAGGTATAACGTAAAAAATAGTTGTAAATCTATACTATAAAAGGCAATATTTGATAAAATGCAAACAGTTTATTAATTGGACAGAAAAATATTCTAAGCACAAGGCCCGAAACTTTTGGGGAGAGGGCCAGTTGATTAGGTCGACCTCAGTACGTAACTGGTATTTAATTTATCGATCCCGAAAGCATGAAAGGCAAAGTCGATCTCGGTAGATTTTGATCTCAGAACGTAAAGACAGACTTAACATTATGTCAGTCATTTATTCTTTTCTACTCTAGGCACAAGGCACGAAATGTTTGGGGAGAGGGCCTGTTGATTAGATCGACCCCAGTACGTAACTGGTATCTAATTTATCGACCCCGAAAGGATGAAAGGCAAAATCAACCTCGGCGGAATTTGAACTCAGAACGTAAAGACACGAAATAGCGCTTAGCATTTCGCCCGGCTTGCTAACGTTTCTGCAAGCACGCCGCCTTAATGCTTAAATATTTAAAATCAATATTCTGCCTACTTCGTTCTCAAACTTAGAGCTAATATATCTTTGCTTCTTTTATCAAAAAGCAATTTGATTATGACCATCCCATACTTCTCGTTTGTAGAATAACAATATAAAAAGTACGTACTCTTTTCTAACTACGCGTGTATGTGTGAGTATGTGTTTGTATGTGTATTTGTGTTTGTGTGTGAGTGCCTGTGAGATGGTGTGCTCAAGTCTGTATGCGTTCGTGTGTGCTCCTGCGTGTTCGTGTGTGTGTGTGTGTGTGTATGCATGCGTCTGTGTGTTTGCGTGCGTGCGTGTGTGTTATTATCAGAAGGTCTAAGTGCCTATTCCAACAAATGGAACACCAGGTAGATGCCCTGAAGGAAAAGCGACATCAAAGAAATTTATTTTTCCGACAGACATGTATGTAAATGTTGATTAATGCTTGGTACAAAAACAGTTCCCTGTATTCTAAATATCATTTACCGTATATCATGCAGGGAACTCCCTTCTTTAACTAATCCTATACTTGAAGTTGTTTGAAATTTGAAACAATAAACGAAACATTCAATTAACAAATAAGGAATATAATAATATTTATGTTTGTACGTTGATATATATATATATATATATCCATCCGAATGTATATGAATCCATCCGAATGGCCGGATGGATTCTGAGATCCTTGAGAAGAAAGGACCAGGAAACTATGCTGGCTCTGTAGTCGACATTTTCCTCAGCTTTCTGGATTACTACACGAGGAAGATTGCATGAATGGAACAGCTGAACTACTGAGAAAAAATGAAAGAGCTACGACTCTACACCCTGGAGCCAGGAGGATGCTTGTATGCAGTGGTATATGTGTGGAAGATACTGAATTGGACGTAACTGCACTGTTCCAAATGTCCCAGTTGTCGCATCTAAAATGAGGGCCATACACTGCAATAGTTTGAGATTTAAGGGCCTACAGTTATATCATACCTTGCCAAAACATGTCAGTGAGAGTAGATGCGTATTTGTGTGTGTGTGGACAAATGAACGAATATAACCTGAAATGAAGACTCATTTTTTTTTGTGTCCCTTTGAACTCTTCGGTTGGCCCTATTGGTAGCAACAGGGCTAATCGCTGTAGTGTCCTCCTTCTCTGCTATGTTTCTCAATCGTGGTATCATATTGTTCCTTTGGGCGCAGAGCATTGGGAGTTTTCATTCTTGTC
This sequence comes from Octopus bimaculoides, assembly GCF_001194135.2. Classification (NCBI taxonomy): domain Eukaryota; kingdom Metazoa; phylum Mollusca; class Cephalopoda; order Octopoda; family Octopodidae; genus Octopus; species Octopus bimaculoides. The sequence goes on along the minus strand of NC_068985.1, from coordinate 94,529,808 downwards.
AAACTTTTCGCATTGAGTTTCAAAGATGGCACCAAAGATGCCAATATGAAATCTGACAATAGGAACGCATGAATTCCGTTTCTTCGGCTATATCTGAACCGTGGGCCATATGTAACCGTTGCTCTTTGGACCTGCTATGATCATATTGTTTAGATTGCTTGGCTTTTTTTCATTTTATTACCAAATGTATATATACATACACACACATGTCTGTATGTGTGTATGTATATATTCATTTAGAGATAAAAAATGAGGGTATACTACAGGCAGAGAGAAATACTATTCTACCAATTGGGACTTAATTTGTACTGCAAAACCATGCAGACATGGAACTAATAAATGTGACCTGTGTACAAAAGATGTTTACCAACTTATTATATCTCAGGGTAATACAATATATTCTAGACAAGAAGAAGTTTTAAGATGCTGGCATATGAGAAACTTAACTTTGCTCAATATAAATAAGTTATGAATATTTAAAACAGGAAATGTTTTGAAGTAACTGCCTATTAGGAATAAACGCCTGCTTATCCAATCAGTAACTGAATGAAAATTAGTTCGCGTTTAAATTAACGTACCACTCCATATCATAGAACGCAAAGAGAATTAACATAAAACTTAAAAGAGATATTAAAGTGAAGACACCGAATATATAACTATAATAATAATAGTAATAATAATAACGATGATGATGATAACGATGGGGACGGGGTAATGTTAGCAACAGCAATAATACAAAAAATATCCGGGATTCCTTTAGAGAGAGTGGGGTTAAGATTATTGCTTTAGCGCTACCTTTGAAGAAGTGGAAGATAAAATAGTCACCTTAATTATTGAAAGCTATGTGATGTTATGATGTTATCTGTGTTGGTTGCATCATTATCGTGGTTCCGATTTAAGTTTTTACACAATTGCTGCCAGTATGGTGGCCCATGTACTGCTTACACCTTCCCTCTCTTTAGAAGTAATTGTCCCTTTGCTATCACCACTAGATAAGAAACAATAAAATCTGAGACAGTTAAAACTTTTTTCTAGAATCAATTACTAGCCTGATAGACTCGGCTATGTCAAGATGGACTTATGTATTCTTCCTCACATTTGGATTTTTATGTATTCTCTCTCCCACTTGGATTTGAAATATTGCCACATTTATAATATGTCTTTTCTACAGTAATTTTCTGCATTTTCTTGCAGCTGAAGATTGCTCTTCATATTGCATTTAAGGTAATGCTCGCATTACTTAAATAAATTGAAGTAGCATGAAACGTGCGTACTGCAATCACCTTTGAAATCCGTGTTGCTTATTTTTTGATACATATATATACATATATATATATATACATATATTCATATATACATACATATACATATACACGCATATTCATAGATGGCAGTAGACGTGTGCTGCATTCGATAAACTTCGATATGACATAAGTATTTTAAAGAAAGTTTCATATCCGAGAAAAAGTCTAATTGCAGTGTCGTCTGATATTCTGATACATGGCAATTTCCGATACAATGGCTATGGTCTAGACTGTTAATGTATTTGAACTATTTATATAAAAGCTCTCTGCAATATGAATCGAAACGAGAAAGATAAGTAATGAGATAAGGAAATGTACCTCATCGACTTGGTTTAACGCGGATATAGAACTATTAAATGACTCAATTTTAAAGCTTTGCATATAATGTCTCAGCGAATGAAATGCGTGTAAAATGATCAACAATTTACTTATGTATGTGTGTATATATATAGTTTTATGTGTGTGTGCGAGTGCGCACGCGCGCGTCTGTATGTGTACATGTTTGTATGTGTTTATACACGTTCGAATATATGTACATTCAGTATCTTTTCCTAAATTTACGGTGAGAATCACTAAATGATAACCGTTTTCGGTGAAAGAAATCTAAATAAGATGTAGGAGCGATGAGTCATGTGAAGGAGGTAACGTTGCACTGGCAATTTAAACTTAGAATTATATTTAGTGTTTAGAAAGTTAGTAAATGATATAACACGACATATGAATATAAAAACAAATTAAATTGTTTAAATCAGTTCAAGCGTAAAAATGGATTGAGAGGGTATTCGGTTTAACATTTTAATGAATTTGTTAAACTGAAGAATAAGATATTGTTTGTTTGTCTTTAGTTTTGTAAATAAGAAAGCTGATGTGTGTTTAACAGTTCTAGAATTATTTTAATGCTGTTTAAATGGTGTATTTGTGTTTCTGTATAGGCTTTGTTTGGCTGCGTTTGTTTACAAATAGATGTAATGTTGACTACTTTAAAAATATATGTTTGGTTTAGAACGTTCAGAAAAATAATACCAGCTCGGAAGACACATATTAGCGACTCATAGTAGCACAATGAATGTTGATGGTATTCAACATTTATTATCTGGTGTCACAATTTCCTCTGCACCTATAACCAGTAGGCCACTGATACGGCTCTACAGGTATTGGTTTGGTCACGTTTATTGGACCCTAAATATTCTGACCCACAATGTCGCACAATGTCGTATTTGGTTTGACGACATTTTATCACCAAATGGTAAGAAACATTTAAATGAAGTTACGAGTCTCTTTCTTATTCTTTAAGGTCTTGTATATATCTTCCTCTCTGTATTTTCTCAGTTTCAAACCATAGTCTCAGTTCTATTGATATACACCCCAAGTACATCTCTGGCAGTCTGAAAAATATTCGTATATTTGAAACGCATCCTATTTAGCAGTTTAATATATCAGATTACAATATGAAAAATAGTGTATGGAATTTAGATACATACTTTGTCATGTAAACATCTACGTATAATATCAACATCGTGGCCATATGATGATTTCGTCAGGTAGAGCTCACTTAACGCATGGCGCCAACAGAGTAGTTCTTCTGGAGCTCCTACGGGTCTTGATGCCTAATACTAATCAGTTTCCCTTCACGTTGTGTACGTAGGTGGCTTCCTTGCAGTGCACCTAGAATGCTGTTTAAACAACCATCTGACATAGCTATATTGATTTAAATACTAGAAGAATGTAAAATGAAAATGGCCTGGTCTCGGACATCTTGAACGCGATATGCCAGGAAGAAAACAAATGAACTTGATTCAGTTTCATAAGAGTCGAAACAAATACCCAACTACCTGCACATGACCCAAGTACCTGCGCAACACTCCTGCATCATAATGTTTACCTGTCATTAGGAATTGCTTCGCGTAAGAATTTCCTAATGTGTAACTCTATCTCGACCGGTGTCTAGGGGGATCTTTTGTAATATCATATCTGTGATTTTACCACCTTCAATAAAATTTTGCATGTTTCAACTATCTCACTATATAGCGGACACTTCATGCCAATTCTCATGAATATTATTGCTCATAGTTGATACATACGCTGGTAAATAATAATCCCTAGTTGGACAATTCTAAAACTGAAAACATGTGCTATGCTCCCACGCCCGCTGATCACACTGCGCATGTTCCAAATCGTTCTGTCGTAACAAGATGGGATATTTGCTTTGTGACATTATTTCATGTGCATAATTAATATACAGAATTTCAATCTCTTCGCAGTTAACTATGAAATTGTTCTTTCTTGATCCCTGATATTTGCAAAGCGTTCTTGTAGGCAAACACTTGTTTCAATGGGCGGAGCGGTTTCATCAGAGAAACCAAGCTAGTAATACATTTTCTTCTCTCACCTGTAAACCACTGATTCACATACACGCATACAAACACACACAAACACACATACACACACATACATACATACTCACTCACAGACATACACAAGGTAAATATTATAATACACATGCCCATACGTCACACACACACGCATATATATAGATATACATGCATATATAAATGTATGTATGTTTAAATATATACACACACACACACACACACACACACACACACACACACACACACATATATATATATATATATATATATATATATATATATATATATA
>NC_068985.1:94521516-94525805 GCF_001194135.2 Octopus bimaculoides | reverse complement strand
TATATATGTTTGTATAAATCTACATAGGAAATACAAGTCGTGTCACACCTTACGTATCTACACAACCCTGTTCCTGAAAACCATCTACTTCACTGGTTTGTGTTGCTGATATGTTTGATAATGCAAGTGTTGTAATAAATACCTCAATCCATGAATATGTTTCGTATCGATTTCACCATTAAATAAACGAGCTCTTCTCTGGATTTCTTCTGACATTGAAAGTAAACTGACCACATAAAAAATGATTTCAAGGTGGAAAGAAATTGTTCAAACATTAATATTCTGTTTACAAAGTAGTGTTTTCCTTAATATTTGCTTATTGCTTCTATAGTTTATGGACTTAGATTGTTTAGAATTTAATTCTGGTTAAAACATGAGAAGCCAAAAATTTTACACAATGTGTATCCTTCAATATACTTCGATGTTAATATTTGATAACGTGCAGTTGTATCTAATTAAACACTTATACATAATGCTCTTTAAAAATTTCCAGGTAGTTCTAGTTGCATGTAATTCTACATTTAAAGATCTTAAAGCACACTATTTAACTGGCAGAAAGAAAATTACAGAGTTTTGAATTTAAACTTTAGTTTATTTTCTATTTCAGAAGCTTACTTCTCAAACACATGATTCCGGGTTCAGTTCCACTGCACAGAGTCTATGGGAGGTGCCTTCTATTATAGCCTCAGGACGACCAGAAGAAATCAATGAAAGTATTTGAAACGTGACCAAATGTCCTAAATAAGTTTTAAACTGGAAGAAAAAATGACACTAATAATGAATGGCACATGAGGTCTTGTTGGTGTGACTGTATGTTTAAGAGACTCTCTTTGGAACTAATAGTTTCTAGTAGAGCCCTTCTGCGCAGCATATTGGCCAGTCTTTATGCTATAGCGCAGGAGAAACTGTGACGAAATCTGTCATATACAGGTTGCGGTGAATAACATGTCATCTAAATTACGTAAAAATGAAAATAATACTGACAGCTCATTGTAACAGATATATTTATCAAAGTTACATAAAAATATCTTGAAGGAGCAAATTTATTCTAAATTACTATTCTAAATATCCTAATGAGTAAATTTATTCAATAAAATCGCCATTTACTTCAACGACGGCCTCCAGACGTCTTCGAAATCTCCTGCAACTCTGCTGGACAGTATCTTTGTTTAGGTCGGTGAATGATGTCATAATCCTTGTTTTTACTTCATCTTTGGTGTTACATGGAGTTTCGTTAGTCTCTCGCTCAACTGCGCGACCCAGACATAATAATCAATGGGATTGTACCCTGGGAAGTTAAGTGGTTAGATGTTAGGTTTGATGTAGTCACAGAAATTGTCTGACAACCATGACTGTGTTCCCTACTTGTGTGTCATGGTGCAGAATACCGTTGCTAGATATAGGGTCTTCAAGCAGCCGCCCGCTTGGCCCAGGTCAGCACCATCTCATTCAGGCGCTTGATGTAGGCCTCCGTATTGAATCTGATGCCGTGTGGGGAGATAAATAGAGGCATAAGGTCGCCATCACTTCAAACACGATGTGAACTGAATGTTTGATTTTTATCACTCTCGGTACATGTTTTGGTGACAGGACAAGACAACGGTTGTTCTGTGTGTTCATTCACCATCGGATACTGGCAGATATATTTCTCATCTGAGAAAAACTAAAGAATATTCGGTTGGAGGAGATGCTTGAGTTTGTTCAAAAGATTCGCAGTGCGGTTTTTCCTATTGTCGTTGATAGCTTGGGATACATTATTGCCCTTTCTCATCTTGTATGATGGTTACCGAATGTCTTCGTACACTACCTGTATGTTGAGAAACTCAGACACTCCCACGACTCTGGTGATGGACCTCTTTGACTTGGAGGGATCATTGCCAATCGTGGCTTGGATCTCACCAACAAATTCAGGAGTTATTTTCTCATCAGAACAATCATAGTGAGTTTTCCGAGCTGCCGTACCTTCATAAACACCTTCAGACTTACCCAACTCTTTCCGAATCCTCTGCACCGTATTGGAGGTTCCGGTGCCAAGCGGTACAGCATGCCATTTCCAAATTTCTGACAGAATGGTGTCATAATGGTTTCTTCTCACAGAGAGTGCCCAACTGTCACTACTGTGTAGTCGACAAAATCATAAACAAACAATGCGCATGCGTGAAATTAGAAACATAAAATGAGAATAATTTACCCATTGCATTGTGTATATATATATATATATATGTGTGTGTGTGTGTGTGTGTGTGTGTGTTTGTGCGTGTGTATTTGTGTGTGTGCTTGAATGTGTTTGTGTAGTGATCGCTTGTTTCCACGCCCGGGCTCAAGTTATTCGACTAAATCTTTCAAGACGTTATCTCAGTTGGTTGCAATCCAATATCTGAAAGAAACAAAAGATTAAAGGCTAGAAATAAAATGATGACTGATGACGAGCAAAGACTCAGAGACATGTCTCTGGATGAAGGTTTAGGTGGGTGGAGGTGATTGTTTGCCCCTTGTACATATAAGGACACAGGAAATGTGTCAAGGCCGATAGGAAGCGGTGCAGCTTTCTAGGTCTAACCAACAGTACTATTATTATTCCCTTCAGGGGACTGTCACATTAAGTTGACAGCATACAGCTGCTTCATCGTATCACTACTGCATAAATCTCTCTGAGAGATGTAGAAGTGTATTATTTCTAAATTAGAAATGAAATGTTGAAAAATATACTTACAACCAGTGTTGAATAAGCGAAATAATTTGATATTCTAAAGCTGCAAGTAATTAAAAATAAGCCAAAATATGCCTCGGACGAAGAACACCAAGACAAACCTGTAGTAAGATAAAAGCTTTCAGCGGAAGTACACGAGGCTTTGCAATTTATTTACAAGAGGATTGTAAAATTGTGTGAGTCAAAGTATTTTGGTTTATAAAACTCAGTTTTCTCAGCGTTTGCTGATCTCAAGTCAAACGAATATGATAAAACTTGCACAAGTGGAAATTTGAGTGTCTATTTGCGCAGTCTACCACAATATGAATAAATTATTTGTTGGAACATATATATCAGCCGCTGCAGTAAAAGGGAAAATATTTATTTGACAGATTACCATTAGCGTTTTGCTGCAATAAGCTGCGTACCACTATCATCAGAATACAACTTAAGTCAATGTTCAATAGCGGTCATCTTAAAGCAAACTTTGAACAGCTTTTAGTTGACATTTTAATAGCAACTTGATTGATGGAGTCCAGTGTACGCAGTTGTTATCAACAGATAAAACCGCTTAGGAAACATTGACAAATACATCGAAAGACTATATGGAAGAAGTTTGTTGAAATGTCTTATTCCTCAAACGGCGTGTTTTATAGTAAAACGCCGTTTGCTTTAAGCTCTCAAAGCAAAAGAATCTGTGATGAAAGGAGTTTTATTAGTGAGAGATTTGACAGAATCTTTTTTTACTAGATGGAGAATGAGGACACCTTTGGTAAAATTATCGATCCACATTACGTTATTCTCTCTGCTTTTACAGTAATTCAGAGGATATGAAACGCAATGCTGGAATAATGATCTTAGATTGCTAACATTATAAATCTGATACTCCATTGGCATCAAAAATATATGAAAGAAAGACCATCTGAATCTTCTAGCTGAATTAAGTATTGCTCGTATTTTCTTCTCCTTAGATAGACTTTTCGTTCAATATTACAAATGTATATGTAAAACTATACAGAGATTACCTATTTAGGCTTAACCTTCAGCAAAGCTAAAGTGACCAGGTCATGATGATAAGGCAGCTTTGACATTATTGGGGAGGTGATAAATGTTTGTAGTCAATGAATGAATCAAAGGATAACAGAAGAATATAGCCGAGAGAAATGGTTCAAAACGAATGATGAGCTTACACAGCAACTGAATAACATGTGTGCATAATAAAGTCTAACATATATTCGAGAAATCAGTCAGAAATTGAAAAGAAACTCTGTTAGGAAGCGAGAAATGATAACGGGGTTCAAATTATTAAAGTTAATGTCAGCGCTGTCAACGATAATTTTGTAAAACATACCATGGTAGTCTTTGAAACATTCCGATATATATTTGAAATTTACCCAGAATGTTCACAATGAAACTGATTTTCTGAGTACTTTCGGATAAATGACATTTTCAAATGGTAAATATATGCATCTATATATGTCTGTAAATAAATATGTATGTATGTATGTATGTATGTATGTATGTATGTATGTATGTATGTATGTATGTATGTATGTATGTGTGTGTGTATGTATGTATGTATGTACATGTATGTATATAT
>NC_068985.1:94517800-94519539 GCF_001194135.2 Octopus bimaculoides | reverse complement strand
AGGTATCGATGGTCGACCCTATCGAAGGCTTTAGATTGATCTAAATTGATCAGCGCCCCACCCATGCCAGGATCCTTAACTACCCTGTCCATGATGTAGTGCATGAGGTGGAGGTTGTCATGGATACTTCTGCCCGACACGACGCATGTTTGCGCCCTGTCGACCAGTTTATCGATGACAAGCGCCAACCTCTCGGCTATTACTTTGGCCAAAATTTTCAAATCTGCGTTAAGCAGAGTGATGGGCCTGAAATTATCTATAAAATTTCCCTTGTTTGGGTCTTTCTTCAGCAATGTCACTGCACCTCGGCTCACGAAACCGGGAATTCTCCCGTTGTGTTGCCAGTTGCAGTAGACTGATGCCAAGAGGTCGCCAAAAATAGATAGATAGATAGATAAATAAATAGATAGATAGACTGACAGATAGATAGATAGATAGATAGATAGATAGATAGATGGATAGATAGATGGACAGATAGATAGATAGATAGATAGATAGATAGATAGATAGATAGATAGATAGATAGGGGTTATACACTTTTGCAATTAGTTCTCAAAGTACACATAATCTACAAATGATACCATGTATATATTGAGCTGAAAAGCTGTTTGGGATAGGAGAATTTGAATACTATCCGCGGGGCTTGAGAACTCATTTCCAGTTGACATGACTATTGTTCTACCTTTCAATAAAATAATCCAGAGATTTTCTCTATTCATTTTACATATTTATACTCACCAGCAAGTATTGCGCCTTCTTTGCCACATCAGAATTATGAATTTATTGTACCAGGATAGTTAGATGCATCTAAAATTTAATAACCAAGAGGGAAACTATCGTCCAGCATACAAACGAATAAAGACAGGAAAAAAAAACGTTTATTAAGCTAAAATATATAGAGTCTTGAATATGGAGAATGATGTTATGCGCAAATAGGCTACAGACGTATATTAAATATATAAAGGAATTTATAGAACCATAGAAAATGTGACTGGTAATATTATATATAGAAAATTGCCGGGAACTTACAAAACACAGTGATGGTGACTTGATATTTAAGCTGTCGTTGATGCATGTATGTACGTATATATATATATATATATATGGGAGAATTTACGAAAAAAACAACAGACGAAGACAGGTGGTGTAAACAACAAATGGATGTATTTGTATAACACTGGGGAATAGAGAAAGTTTTTAACGTTTCAAGCCCACGCTCTTCAACAGAAAGGAACACAGAAATAAAAAAATATGAATGTAGTGGTCAGCGATCTATCATGGCGAATATATATATATATATATATATATATATATATATATATATATATGAATGCGTGACTTAGAAATATTAATTCCTCTATTGCTGAAAACCAGTGGATGTATTCCACTGAAATTAGATAAATAATCCTTCGTACAGACGGTCACTAGCGACGCCTGGTGGGTTCGGCTGCTCTACATTGATAAGGGGCAATACCCCGAAACTAGTCTGTAGATGCCAGATCAGCAAGGTGAAGCGGCTGACCTCCCCTGTTCGAAGCTTATAAAGGACACAGGTTCGTGTGTCACATAGGTAGCTAGAGGCTATGGCCTGTTGGAGCTAATCAACGGCAGCATTCGTCCTATTTTTTGGACTGCCATGTTGGCTTGGCGATAACTATTAATTTCCAGTACCGCTGCCGTAGTCTCCTTTAGAAAGACTTAGAAATATTAATACCTCTATTATATATATATATATATAT
>NC_068985.1:94502828-94517698 GCF_001194135.2 Octopus bimaculoides | reverse complement strand
TATATACTCAAATGTATGCACATATATCTGAGATGTATGTGTGTGTGTGTGAATGTGTGTGTGTATGCATGACATATTTAATTCTCTTATTTCTATCATGTATAATGAAGTCGCAATATACATGTATATTGCAGTCTTGCAACATGCATGTATATTTCTCACATTTTTCATGAGATCATGATGTAAGTTAATGCAAAAATATTACAAATAATGAATTTAAATATTGCATTAAACTTGCCGCAATTCTATAGTGCCAATAATGTATAGATACCTATAAGTTTTCTGCAGCCAGAAAGTGAATAGAATTTATCGAGTGTGATAATACAAAAACACATATACTAAGGCACCTGGCTTAGTGGTTAGGGTATTATGCTCACACCCGAAAGGCTATGCGTTAGCTTCTCGGTAGTGCTTTGTGTTTTTAAGATATTTTATTTCTCGTGCCTCTAGTCCACACAACTGGCAAAAATGCATAGTGCCTGTCTTTCAAAATGCCAACTTTGTCACATTGTATATCATACTGAATCGTACGAGTGGGCGTACACACATACACATCTAAATGTCTTTGTCTAAAACCCTTGTTGTTGCTTTTCTTGGCATTTTATTTTGCTTCAGCATCAACCTTTATCCATGGCGTTTTCATTCAGAGGACAAGGATTTCTAACTAACCATATAATCATGTCTTCTATTAGTCTGATATTCTTAGTCCCTGATATTTGTTATGGAGCTGCTGATGCTTTGACTTTTCTCTGCTGGATTTATGCAGATCTCGTTAAGCATACTCAATTAATGAATTAATGAGTCGGATATTTCTAAGGATATTTTTGTTTGTAAGTTTAGTTGAATATCTATTTTCCTGCGGACATTCCCTTATGAGACTGTAATTATCCTAAATACTTAAGCATTCTTAAAATTTATGATATCATCAACTCATTACCAAAAATAATTTGATTATTAATTTCTACGAAACATTGAAATTGTACGTAAGAGGAGGTCCATTGATACAAAGTGAACAAATGTTGCGTGAGAGATAAGGACCATGGTTTATATTAACTTTACACTTTTGAAATTAAATAACCAGATACTCGAGGTAAAAACTACCCGAAGCAACGCAGTCGATTCCTGTTATATTGTGTTTCTCATTCAGTCATCAGTAAAATCCTAAAACGAAAGATTATTTTGCGGTAAATCCTCATATATCTGATCGTACTGTATAGCATTTTATGCCAAATTTGACATATAACAGCACAATGCTATTCAGTTATAACGTTCTCGCAGGTTGTTATACCTGAAAGATTTTCTTCAACTTGAGAAAGACCTAAAACACCTGACGCCTGCGTGAAAGGAATGAATTGTGTTTATTAAACATTACAAAGGAAATTAATTGGTGCATATTTCGGAAAATGATAACTGCAATAAATTGAGCTGTACACTATAATTTATTTATCCACCCACAGCCAAATACCGCTTTACGTTTCCTCTTAGAAAACAATCAGCAGGAAGATCGGATGTAGTTGCAGATTCCATATTAAATGCACCTGAGCAAAAATACATAATAGAAAATAGTGATTAATCATTCCTATGTAATGTTTATAGTTATTCGAAACAATATTTACAGAAGAGAAGGTTGTACGCTGTATACTCTTTAATAAGGGGTATCAACTCGGTCGTCTGAACACACAACATGGGATGGATGCTAAAAGATTTACTTAAGGTGTATTCCTATATCCTGACACAATGCAAGATACTATATTTGTCGCTTTATATGTTTTCGTGCAAATATAATATCAAAGGTGTGTATAGACAAATATGAATAGGTTGAAGTTTAGTAACATGAGACGAGGCAAGTAATTGGTAAAGATTTAAACATTACGCTTTGATCAATACTGGGAAAGAGAATACAATTTTTTGTCGTTACTTGACACTCCATATTAAATAAGAGGTAGATTGCAACGGTGTGATAATGTCTTCTTTATCAATATTTTTCATACAAACATCAGCAAATACAGAGTCGCACAAAAAAAAACATGCTTCAGGATGTGTTTTTAGAATATGATTTAAGGAAGTCTATGTTCATCTTCTTTTCAGGTGAAGGTGTCACATTTTTCGGTATTTAATATTCATGATCGAGATTATTGCGGAAATATGAAACGTTTATAGCTGGGCTACGATACGTACGCCTACATAAATGATACATATAGTTCAGAAATTGTATTATTAGTGTATGTATGCATAGATAGATATATATGTACATGTATATATATAACATTTACTTATACATACTATATATATATATGTGTGTGTGTGTGTGTGTGTGTATATATATGTATATATATATTTATATATATATATATATATATATATATGTTAATTGATATATATGTATATCTATATGTAAATGTATATCTATATCTATTTGCATATATATATATATATATATATATATATATATATATATATATATATATATATATATATATATATATATATATATATATATATATATATGTGTGTGTGTGTGTGTGTGTGTATGTATTTGTGTATAAGTGTATGTGTGTGTGTGTGTACAGGGTATATATGTATATATATTATGTATGCATATGTTTTTCTGGATGGATGTCGTCGAAGGCGTTGCAAACTCGTTAAAGTGCTGCTTCACGGCAATTGTTCTGCCTCTATACGCTCTGAGTTGATGTCCAGATGCAGTCCAGTTGAAGTTAACACCTTGATTTTTATTTTTTCCGTCTCGATAATGTGGCCATGCTGGATCACCGCCAGTGTAGTCATCTTTTCATTGGCCAATCTCATGTGCTTTTTCTTTTTGTGAAGGAGGGTGTTTGATAATACTGCCCCCGTGTGAGTTACCTGCCTTGTTATAGGGTTATCAGGGATAGCAGTAGGTCAAGTTTTTTCTTGAAACCATCTATCCGTACTCCGTGAAGATCTCGTGGGTGTATTGCCAGCGTGTTAAATAGCTGTAGGCTCTCAAATCCCAATCAATTACAGTACATAGACCTCACTTTAGACGGGGTAGCTTGGATCTTTGGAACAGTGCAGTAACGTCCAGATCGGGGGTTGGTATATGTCTCCTTACCAGAGTTTGGTGGCACCTTCCCCAGGATATTCCGCACGTATATCACTGCATGTCTCTCCCGTCTTCGCTCTATGGACTAGAGTCGTAATTATTTCAGTCTTTCCCAGTAGTTCAGCTATTCCACCAATGTAATCTTCCTGGTGTAGCGTATCAGAACTATCTCAGATTCCGTTGTTAATATGGTATTGCAGCGTGGATTGTATTGTAGCGATGACTTTCGTCATTTGGGGGAAAATTTTCTTGCAACCCCAGAGAAAATATTAAGTGCTCATACACTTAACTTTATGACTGTGTTTTATGAGTATAGCTCCACTGATCGTGAGAATCAAATATCGATTGCATCGGCTAGAAGCGAGAAATGTAAGTGTAGAAAATACATGTTACATGTTTTAGTACACAACATTGCCACACTTACAATGGATAATTTTAAGTGTAGGTGCTAAGAAAATACATGTTACATGTTTTAGCACATAATGCTGCAACGGTTAGAATCGATAATTTTGAGTACAGGTGTTAAGAAAATATATGTTACAGCAACCTGAGAATTCTGAAATATTGAAGAATATTTTAAGCCGACAAAAATTTAGGCCAAATTTCGTTAATCAGTTAATCATCTTACGCTTTGCTTGGGAGGCCTAGGTAAAAATCTATTCGTCTCAACACATCCTTAGCCCATATTCAAGAAAATAAATTCAAAACTTTAAACGTTATGGCAGAAAATAAAATTCGCATGAAAATTTAGTTCTATGTTGACAACAAACAAGATTAGGACAAAATCCGTCAAAATGTAAATAATGTATGAAAATTTACGTTGAAATAGCCTTTTGATTTTTGAAAAATCGTTGCTGATTAAAAGTTATTGATTTCTTTGAAATCCTCACGTCCGTAGATGACTGCGTGGACATAAGCTCTCCACACGTGTCAAGTTTCATCAAGATCGGTTGGATAGTCTCGGATAGTAAATTCTCGACGCCTCACACACAACCACAAACAGACAGAAATTGCCCTTTATGTATATAGCTGTACATATAGGCGCAGGCGTTTGCTGTGTGGCAAAAAAGCTTGCTTCCCACCAAATGGTTTCGCGTTCAGTTCCCAGCATGGCACCTTGGGAGACTGTCGCATACTGTAGTTTCGGGCCAAGCATAGTCTTGTGAGTAGATTTGTTTGAGGGAAAGTGAAAGAAGCCTGTCGTGCATATATATATATGTTAGTCTGTCTGTATTTGTCCCCTCTTCACCGTAGCTTGACAACTGATGTCGGTGTGTTTACGTCCCCGTACACTCGTAGTTCGGCAAAAGTTACCGATAAAATAAATACTAGGCTTACAAAGGATAAGTCCTGGGGTCGATTTGTTCAACTACAGGCGGTGCTCCGGCATGGCCACAGTCAAATGACATTTATATATATATATATATATATATATATATATGTATGTATGTATGTATGTATGTATGTATGTATCCCTGTGTCTGATGCTGATTAGAAGAGACTTACTTCAAGCTACATAGCTCCATCGATTTGAATAGAGGCCACTCGATCTGACTGAAATTTATAAACCACTTTGTCTAGAGTGAGACTGATTCTATATGACAAAATGCACGTAATAAACTTTTTACGGATGCGAATATGTGTCGCGCACATTTGAACTGGTTACAGAAATTTATATATATATATATATATATATATATATATAATGTATGAGTACGTGTGTCTGTTTGTGTATCTGTGTGCGCGTGTGCCTGTGTCTGTGTGTATGTATATGAATATATTATACATAAATGAATTATATCTATCTATAATTTTACATTATATGCACCTTTGACACGAGTTCAAGTTGTCTGTATTACTTACAGCTAACGCTTTCTTTCTTCAGCTATTTAAGCCTGATAAGGAAGCCGGAATAATAGAACTAACAAATATGTCTTATCGCTAATTTTGCCTTTCATCAAACCACTGAAATCTAATGTAATCTTTTATAATACGCAAGAAAATAAATATACAATTCAACAAAAGTAAAAATAAGTACGGTGAATTACACTCCAGCGGTGGTTTCTGATATGGATAATCAGTAACTCGAAATATATTTAGATACATATCATTTTACGCTAAACGTGAAGTTAACAATCACGGGGAGATCACTCATCGCGACATGAAATCCCCTGTGGAAATATTAGTAAGGTTTACTATTGTAGTAGTTTAGTAGTATAGCAAAACACTGTGGAACCTGCCGGTAAACACTACTCCTATACTGGTTCTTGCAAAAGGCTTATTAAAGCTCAAGTGTCTAACCTTGAGCTTTCTTTCCGAAATTCTACCAAATGCTCCTCAACGTGAATAAAGTTATCTGGCGATTAAAATATAAGAATATTAACTTTAAAATTAGATGGAAATTTATATCCACTAGATGAATACTGTAATCTTTGTACAACAGAATGCTATTTCATTATTTTTTCTACTAAAAGCTTTTTAAATGAGAGGGTTGAAGAATCCTCCTCATGCTCACCCATACCTTAAAGTTCCTCTAATTCCTACACATGTTTCAAAAAGTATATGCACTCTACTTGAAAGGAATAAGCGATGCTGGTTTATACATATAATTTTATCTTCAGAGAACCATTTTACAAATGCAAGACTTGTGCAGAATGCAAAGATTACGTAAGAGGAATAACACTGTATAGCTAAGTTAAATGACCGTTAGAAACAAGAACGCTAGTTTACAGGGAGCTGTTTTGGGAGAGAGGCTATGAACGCTATACTAAGAGTTTAAATTAAAGGAAGACATAAAGAACCGCAGAAAATTCTTAAAATTAATAATAATGGTAATAATTTTTTTTTTGTAAATGGAAGGAGAAAGGGAGAGAATCCAATGGATTTGTGAAAAGAGTAAATTTTCATATTCGACCAATTACGTAAATAAACGTTTAGAAGGAAAGAAATTAAAGATGGATAGTAAATATAGGTAACCATGAATGTTGTATCATATTAAGTTACGGTAATTAACCTAAATAAATGGAAATACAAGGTACAAATCTATAAAGTAATGAAATAATAAAAGAATACCTAACGTAGGTAAATGTATCTGAAACATTACCTATTTGATGTAATATTGTAAATCATGATAAACTAACGCATTATATCCCACCAGAAAAGAAACGTGCTTCTTATATATTACTATATAGTATAGAGGTATATTAATGAAAAGTGGGAGTGAATATTGGTCATAGTATAGAAGAAAGTACGATTAAAAAGATATCTTAGAATACTCTAATAGATAAGGAACAATTGTTACAATTGAGCCGGTATCATAGTTTCCATTATATCTGTGCATGGGGGTTAAGAGTCAGAGAATGAGTGTGTGGTATTATATCTCCGATTATGAGTTGAGTGTATATAACGATATAATTGGGGAAAATGACAACGGTACAGTATTTCGAAAAGGAATAAATAAATTGTCAATTAGCCAGCTGTAAAACGGGCAGTATAATCGTATTTGTTCTTTCAGATATGTCACCATGATGGGCTCGGAAAGTGCATTACCATTAGAAAGTTTGAAAAGTCATTTAATGCCTTTGGTGGGAAGAGCTAAGTGGATGCAATGCATGAAAACAAGTGTCTTCTCTTCAATAGAATATGACAACGACGTTTGCATTTAAAACATCATTTTGCGTTGACAATACCACAGCGCCTTTTTTTTTTTTTTCATTAGCTTGCTTGAAAATCAAACTAGTACATGTAATACGCCACAATAGATAAATAGCGTGCAGAATTCCACTAATCTGCCAGCAACTGAATATTTCGGTATGATTTGAATTTCTTAGTGGTGCGTTAATGATCGTATGCATCATATATTCTCGTATATTGTAACATTATTAAATGAAAACTTGGAGCGCCATACTCCAAATTATTGGTTTATGTTTCTGACATAACCCTGCTAATAAATAAATATATGACACTCATATTGAGCGCAGATGGAATTTTGATAGACCAGAGATATCTGTAACATACATACGAACACACGTTTAAGGCTGATTAGCCGATTACCTTTCAAAATAAAACTTATATATTCATAAATTTCTCAATGTTCCTAACCTTTGCTAGATATTGAAAAAACGTGTTGTTGATTTAGATTATTCGGAATGATAAAATAAATAAATAAAACGTCCGTTCAGAATAGAATAGAATTTTGCAATCCATTAGCAGTGAGTTGAATTCAATTAAATTCAACAACACCCTAATTTCGATAGATGGATTCTTGCTAAATTTTTGTATTTTCGATTACAAAAGACTTTGGTTTCTAAATTTCTCATAGTTTCCCAGCTGAACAATATTATTTGCGCTTTGAGTAAACTGTCAACTAAAATTTTGCAGAAACTCAGTGGAGCACATTCTAAGCTTCTTCCCAATAACCGGCTCTGAAACCCATATAGCAATCTGCAATTTGGTATTACTTCAAGAAATTTGATCTCATATATACAATTGTTTAGAAAAAAGGGATATTTAAATCATGATAATCCTCTTTACAAGAAACACAAGGACTTCAATTTGGGGGAAGGAATTAAGTCGATTACATCGACTCCAGTGCGTAACTGGTACTTCTTTAATCGACCACAAAAGGATGAAAGGGAAGTCGACGGCGACGGAATTTGATCTCAAAACGTAGTGGATGATAAAATCAAATACTTAATGCCGCAGGAAAAGGTCATAAAAGTATGTTATCACAGAATGAGGGCAATACTGAATACATAGCTAAACGCAAGAAAATTAAAACGATTAATATTTTAGCCATACAGGTTGTAAGTCTGTAAGCTTGATAGAAAATTTCGAAAATTGTTCAGAATGAATTGAATGCAGTGCCGTAAAGCAGATGTCGAATGACTTTACTTGAATTTACAATGAAGATCGGCACAATTCGCCTAAACATTTTTCTGAAAAATTGTGATGACTGGATGCTAAAACATGTTTTAAATCATGAACACAACCAGATACTCAGTAAAAAAAAAAAACATGCAAGGAAATATTTAAGTGAATTCTAAATATAGTAAATGCCAGACTTAGATGTACTGGAAACAAGCAGAGAAAAAAACAAAACGTATGAAAACCCGTATTAAATATGTAACCCTAGATAGTCTCGCTGATTAATTGCAAGAAAAACCTTTCAATAGTAATTATCCAAAGTGAGTTAATAATGCCGATAGTGACGTAACTCTTATCCACCAATGACGGGCGTCAACTGCCTTACATTCAAAGACAGAGGGGGTTTATCATAGCAGCTCAATATCTATGACTACCAACAAGAAACTACCAGGCCAACATCTGGAAGGACCGCAGTAGCCCAACATTTCGTGTATGGTAAATACAAGCAGAAACCATTGAGTATATTGTCTCAATGTGCAGCATTCATGTGCCTACAGAGTATCTCAACAGGCATGAGAGAGCGGCACAGTATATTCACTGGGTCATCTGCAAGGATCTAGACCTGCCACATAATAAACACTGGTTGGAACCTAAACCACCTCCAGTACTTGAAAACGATCACAACTAATTCCTTAGGAATTTTACAGTGCAAACTCACAGAAAGATAGAAGCAAATATGCTAGACATTATACTGAAGGATTTCAAACAAAAATCCTGCCCTATCATCTATATGAATGTCCCAATTGACATGAAACCCGCTTTAGATATCACCACCCATCACTTTCTATAAACTTGTTTGGTCCTACCAGTTGTGAGTAGATTTCGATAGACGCGAACTGCCCAGAGTCTAGAGAAAACATTCTATATATCCATCCACATTCATATAAATGTTCAACTGTGTATGTAGATATGTTTGTTGCATTACTTTCGTTGTTTACTCAATTTTCTTGTACTAGGAATATTGACAATATTACAGAGATGCCGTGTAAAGTACACATGTTATTATAAGTAATTGATATAAAATATATGTGATAGTATTATACTAAAATCATTTGCTTGTTTCAGGTTTTTCAAGCATTAAAATATTCACTTCTGTATTTTGGTCCTGGAGCGAATAAATCTATCTATTGAGTGTACTTGTATTTTGCTGTATTTTTTAAATACTTTTATAACTTCATCGGTGAATGAGGGATAATTTTATCTCAACAAGATTATATTCTCTACTATATAATGTATATTTCTATGCGAATCGAAAACTCTATATTTTGCCTTCACCTGTAATTATGCCATATGTATATTTATATATGTGGGTGAAAGAGAATGTCAGTGCACATAAAAAATACACGTGTAATCCATACACAACAACATACGTACACACGCAACACACACATAAATGTACTTAGTACATCGAAATCCAAGCTAATTTAATACGCCATAAGCTTCTGTGTGTTCACGTTTCCTTGCGTGCGTATTTGAATGTGTGTATGAGTTTATTTATATCTAAATACATATGTTAGGGAGTGTATGAATTGTTATGTTGCATTTACTTCCTGCGGCTTGATAGTAAATCTGCAATATTTTCTTCGTGTTTGTTGTTCTACATTATACATGCTACAATATATAAATTCGCCCACACTTTTTTTACTGAAAAAGATAACAACTCACGAAATTATTTCAATAACACTGTTAGTAATAACCTCCGTTCCAATTTTCATTTAAAAACACGTATGCAGCAGACAATACTTATTGTAAAATCTAAATTATGTTTATTTCGGAAAGGTAAATCAAGTCTTTCATATGTACCCCTGTCTATTCAATTTTAATGCTGCATATAAATCTTTAATTGAGATTTGTAGAATTATTCGTAATGTAATAAAATATTGGATATATAAATTCATAATTCATAATGACATTTACTATTTTCCTATAATATATAAAAACTATCGAGTAACTCAATAGAAACCAAATTGCACTACAATAATTTATCTATAAAAAGAAGATGCAAATACAGTCTCCAAGCAGCTTAAAAGGGTTTCATACTTTCATACGTCCACACATCGCTTTTTCAATACATTTCACATATGCATAACATTTTTTTTTGTAGGAAATTCAAAGAGTACATTTTCAAAAACTAGAAAATTATTTCGTATTCATGCATTAGTGACGTGACCCTCTATAAAATTACATTTGCCACGGTTATGTCACTGTTAAGATTCATGTATCGCTTCTGTTACTTCACATGCAATCCCGTGAGACTACAACAGGCTATTTGGCCGTATTCAGCTACTCTGAGTCTGATATGCTGAATTTATTGTCTCATTTTAGTTTTGTCATTTTGTTGCTGCCCGAACAGCGCTTGGACTTCTTGACCACAAAGCATAACCTTGACTAAGCTGGGATATATTCCACTTCTGCTCCACGACAAAGACTTTTTTCGTCCCCCCACTAATCTGAGTTACCAATGACCCCACTGCATTTTTTTATATGTGTAGACCTACCGAATTTCAGTTTCGATATCACGATATCAGTGAAATCGTTAATTTTTATACACAAAAATACAAAAATATGTTCCGCGAATCTCATTTTCTCGCATACGTCCAAGTAAAATGATACGGTTGAAGAAATAGCAGGTTTGCATATGGTTATATAAACACAATACATTCAAATTTACTCCGGCATTAAGAAAGTATATTGAGACTTAACTTGAACGTGATGGAGACGACAAATCAATAGACAGAAACACGTGGACATAAAAAGAATATCGAAGAAGAAAGAAACGCGGGTTAAGCAGGAAAAATAGAAAACACCGCATTGTATATGAATAGAGATAATACAAAATTAAAAAAACTTTTTAAGGAGATGCACTTCCATTTGTCATTTATTTCCAGCTGATTACTTTTGCTCTGAACCGAGATGCTATAATTCCATTTATACTAAACTAAGTTTTATTTTCATTCTCACAAAACCCTTCGTCGGCATTTGAGCCAAAAATCTTAAGAGCAGTAAATTTGCTTTTACATTCGCATTATTGAAAAGATAAAGCCAGCCTGCCAGGCATTACCTTTACGATGTTATTTTCTTAGATATTTTAAGGATTTATATAAAAGTTGAATTCCGCAGCACATTTTTATTTCTTAAAAATAGAAATGAAAATAGTGAAAATTACCATAAGTCATATAAAGTAACTTATTACATTAATGTTTAGCGTGACAACAATTTGTAGAGTGACTACGTAATTCCATACAATTCAGATATCCTTTTATAACATTGAATGCTACAGCTTTTCATTTATAACATAAGTTTCCGTTATGATAAAAGGCGCCTCTCTATATGTCGCCTCCCAATGATTTTTCTCATTCACCAACTTTAAATCGTCTGACACTACAACGGACATGATTAACATTTGACATGTAAAACAACATAATGACAAAGAATCTGTGTGATCCCTTGACGTGCAAGAAACAATAGCGAATTATACCTCAAATTACAACGTAATCGTCGTTGGTTTTATCTCGTATCTGAGAATATAGTTCCTTCTTTGCTGAACGATTCCTTTTGTTTATTCTGTGGACTAATTTTTACACAGAAGAGTCGACAATATTGACTGCATTGTAATGTCGGTGGAGGGCGTCTTTGGTTTTGTCGAGACCTTTTCTGTTGTAGTTTGATTTCTCCTTTTTCTCTTGTAATGCCTTAGAAAATTTTGATTCTGCTGGTGAACACCGCCACATGGTACGGTATGGTACGATAATCGTTTTCTTGGCCCTATATATATAAAATTGATACAGAAAGCGCGACGGGACACGATGGAGGACATCGGGTACAGGCCGGCAGGCACGATCGTGGCCCAGATAGATGCATTTAATTCATGGGCGTTTGTTGAAATGTCTGTCAAGAGATAGTTCAACTAATGAATTTTCAGTTGATGTAAAACTTGTCACCATTATATACTAAGAAGATATTTTAACTTTTTTGTGCTTTTTTATGAGTGCATGGTAGTCTCATTTTCATAAAATATGCTCATCAGTTCATGCTATATAAGTACAAATCCCAGCATTTTATGGGCTAAGACAGAGTGGTCAGAGTTGGAATGCCATTGACCATATGCTGTTTCGATAGATTGCAGATATGGACAAACAAAATGTACGACTTTAGTACATGATATGGGAGTAAAATGCTCATGCTTCTTATGTTTCCCGCCCTATATATTTGCTTACCTCTCCCAGTACGGTATTGCAAACTCCCTTGAGAAAACCTATTCTACAGGATCAGAATTAATTTTAGTACATTGTACAGAGGCACAAAATATTTTGGTTCTTCACACATTTAAATACATATTGTGTTAATTCGTGATAAGAAACAAAATAGAGTTATTATAGGTATTAACCCCGTAATAGTTTAACGTTTGTATTCAACTGATGGTTTAATTATTAGTGTCTTTAATAATATTCAATGTGGAGTAAGCCATATTTATTTGTGAATTAAGATATTAGTGAATTTACAACTTGAAGTGCAATTAATACAATTTGTAATTGTTGAGGATTAAAAAGTTAGGGAACAAATAGCTGATTTGAATAGATTATATTAAACTGCACAGCAGAAAACAGAGCTGATAAGAAGCATAGGTCTGCAGCAACTAAAGAAATTTATAATATATTACATTACTTCTAAATTAAATGATCTTGGATCAGTAGATGTAACAGAACTGTATAATACGTATTAAAGATATTGTACTGTAAAGCACGATGAAAAAATATTTCAATTACATTTATACTGATAATATGATGGACGTTAAGTCATTAATGAAAATAACGCAAATGATGGTCATCATTGATGACAATACGTAATTACCTATTAGGCTTTCAGTTGTAATATAAGAAATATTTTGAGAAGCATTTCTACAGACAACTTACGTTTATAACAAAAATGAAGTATTTGTTAATTTACTGATTTTTATGCTTCTGAACCGCAAGATTCTGACAATTATATTGATCCGGAAAATAGGTCTCATATATGCTGTATTCTGTTAATAATAATGGAGAGAGAAAATGAAATATGCGTATAACAATCAAATTACATGAGATATAATTTGATGAAATTTTGTGGTGATTTCTGCTGTGATTTTTCCTCACTAAATCTGTAAACACACACAAACAGACATACACATTCACAAATAAGCAAACACACACATATATATGCACGCGTGCGTGCGTGCGTGTGTACGTGTATGTGTGTGTGTGCATGCATACATATAAACATATACACATGAAAACTATAGAAACATGTACGGTAGTACCTCGGTTTATATATAAAGCACCATTTATTCCTGATCAGAGACGTTCATAAACCGGCGTGCTACTGTATTAAATGAATGTGAGAAAGACAGAAGATGCACTACGATTTATTCGTAATCAGAGTTGTTCGAAAACCAAGGGTCTACATCATATGTGGGTGTACATGTGTACTTTCAATGAATTTCTCAATGCTTCATTTAAAAAAAAAAAGTATACACACTATGGTCAACTCGAAGCACAGCATTCGCTTAACGATTTCTACAAGATACCCATACTGTTGGGGAAGAGAGGAAAGTATTACGCTATATGCATTCACGAAACTATTAACCTATTAATGATTACAAATAATGTCAACGGGTGTACTAAAATGGGTCTTTATTTCAAATCCGTTGGAGAGGCGAGGATATGTTAACATAATTGGTCATTCACCCTTCATTTATTTCATGAATAAATTCTTGTGTATTGTAAATCGTCGCTCTAAGGAGCATATCGTATAGTTGTATTTTTTTTTTTTTTTGAATAATTAATGTCTTGAGTGAAAATTCTCAATTTTTCTATGAAATAAATGTCATAATGCAATCATGATCTGAAACGCCTGTTTCTGAATATTGCACACTATCTACAATACACTACATAATTTATAATTCATGAGGACCAGACTTACTCAAGAACTATATAAGCTTCTCATGACGCAAGACAAGCCAATTCCTTTCAGGGTAGATTTTATCGGTGTGAATGTGAAAAATTGTAATTTCATAATTTTCACAGGTT
This sequence comes from Octopus bimaculoides, assembly GCF_001194135.2. Classification (NCBI taxonomy): domain Eukaryota; kingdom Metazoa; phylum Mollusca; class Cephalopoda; order Octopoda; family Octopodidae; genus Octopus; species Octopus bimaculoides. The sequence goes on along the minus strand of NC_068985.1, from coordinate 94,503,622 downwards.
ACAAAATTTTGGTTTCTCCAACGTATATTTTCTTCTATACTCAGCAGAATATATTTGTAATAAATTGTATCTATTAAAGCAACAGTACTTTCTTTTTAGCTTCGTTGATAATTAACTTTTTTCTCAAATTTAAAATGCCAGTAGGAAACATTGTTGGCTGCTATTACCACATTTTATGTGAACTCCTATAGCAGTATTCTATATTATTATAGCATTGCAAGCATAAAATAAAACGAGGATTTTAAGTTTAGCAGCAAGTATCGATATAAAAGTTAAGACAGGAGTACTACATTTCAATTTCAGAAACATTTTATTGTTCAACTACATTCACCTACCGCCAAATCATGCTTGTTTAATTCGGCTGCCTACGAAGCTGAGGGTCACTTCATTCCGTCATATAAGGACACGAAAAAAAAAATATATACATTGGTCTATGAAAAATTGCCTTCCAAAAGAGCCGGAAGTTGTTTTTAAAGCAAGTATACAAAAGGAATAGGGTAAAGATTACAAGTTAGAAGAACAGCAGGATTAAGTTGAGTATTTTAGAGAGAGCCTAGCCCAAGCATTAAAAGTCTGAAAAACTGTCTGCTCTTACTCTTTTACTCTTTTACTTGTTTCAGTCAATTGACTGTGGCCATGCTGGAGCACCGCCTTTAGTCGAGCAAATCGACCCCAGGACTTATTCTTTGTAAGCCTACTACCTATTCTATCGGTTCCTTTTTCCGAACCGCTAAGTTACGGGGACGTAAACACACCAGCATCGGTTGTCAAGCGATGATGGGGGGACACACACA
>NC_068985.1:94499701-94502674 GCF_001194135.2 Octopus bimaculoides | reverse complement strand
ATATATATATATATATACATATACATATATATGACGGGCTTTTTTCAGTTTCTGTCTACCAAATCCACTGACAAGGCTTTGGTCGGCCCGAGGCTCTAGTAGAAGACACTTGCTCAAGGTTCCACGCAGTGGGAATGAACCCGGAGCCATGCGGCTGGTAGCAAGCTACTTAGCACACAGCCTTCCTACGCTCTTATAAGTAAAAACAAAAACAAAAAAAAACATATCCTTATTTCATTGAAGAGCTGGATCGAGCAACACAATGTGAGATAAGTGGAATGCTACAAGATATAGACATTTTGAAAATTTTCTGTTGTAGAAATACAGGACACACCCTCGTTGGATTGACTATCTATAACATTTTAGCTTATTCCCCAATCGAGTACCGTAATCAGCGAAGTTTTGTAGACGACATGTCATCGTAAAAACCCATTGGGCGATGTACGTTATTAATATTCTTCATTTCGGGGCGGCGAGGTAGTAGAAGCGTTAGCACACCGGGCGAAATACTTAACGGTATTTGTTCTGTCTTTACGTTCTGAGTTCAAATTACGCCGAGGTCGACTTTGTCTTTCGGGTCGATATATGAAGTACCAGTTGCATACAGAGGTTGATCTAATCGACTGGCTCTCTCCTCCAAAATGTTGGGCTTTGTGTCAAGAGTATTTCAAGAAGTATAATATAGATAACATGGCCGTATCTATGTACTTACGTACGTCTTTACATACCAGCGCTTTGGCGTTAGAATTTCAATGGTTTTGAAAAGTCTTTGGAACATTTCTCATAGAATATAAAGGCACAGCGTATAATGACATATATTCCGTGTACTATTGCATTATTTATTCGAAGAGTAAATAAATACATTTTCATTAAATTAAGGTGTCACCTTTATGAATACCTTAATGGAACATGGAAAGAATTGAATTTTAAATGCTTTCGAACCTGTTCAAATTAATCTAGATTCCTTTTAACTGACTCCAGCATTATGTTAACTTCCAAAACAAAACTTCATTTTCCTTTAATCAATTTTCACAAATATGACACATATTTGATTACGAAGCTATTAATTATTTAAAATACTTACGAGGTTTTGAAATAATTGATTTAGACATATTTTTCTACATCTCACAATACGTTAAATTTTATCTGGAAGTGTCATGTAGCTAACTTACATATTCTTTAAATTATTTAGAAATTCGGTGGAGATTATTTCAGCTACATCACCTGATGTTTCATATAATTTCTCATCATCTATTGTATTTCTACTTGCGTTAGCAAGTATAGGAATATACATTCCTATACTTGCTAGTTTAATTGCCTTGCTCAAAATAATGCTACACACGGTAGGAGTTTATGAATATGACATTGGTTCAGTGCATGCGTATTGTGATAATGCATATATGAATATACAATCCTATAAAAAAGTGAGTCTCATTAAGTTCCCCATCTCTCTCTCTCTCTCTCTCTCTCTCTCTCTCTCTCTCTCTCTATCTATCTATCTATCTATCTATCCATCTAATGACACATACATATATAAAGACAGAGAGGAGCAAGAAAAAGTAAAAAGTGACTGTTCCGCAAGTTAACTGTCCGTTTTGCAGGGAGAAAATCAGCCATACGGAGGAAATATCTTCATTTATATTGAAGACCAAAAATAAAATCACAGATGGCAAAAAAGAGAAACGAACACGCAATCCAGCGAGAATAATATTACCCAAAAAGCCATATTTTTGGTTTTGTTTTTTTACCTTTATTGATACATTGGCTGTATTGTTTTATATTCCGAATGAAGATAAGCAGAACCAGAACTCCTTTGTTTCACATTAACGTATACCTAGAATATAAATATTTATTTGGATTCTACATTTGATAAAATTCTTCAAAATGTAAGTACTTCACATATAAAATCAGGTTCACCAAGAAGATATAGACTAATAAATAATTCTTAGAAGGCACTTAGTACGAGTTTGTTTTCTTACTGCCAGCCGGTTTTCTACCGATTCATAACAGTTATAAATTCGATTTCATAAGCCTCAAGATAAAATTTTTGTCTGCCATTCACATAAAGCTACCCATCACTATTGTTTTGATTTAAGCTCGAGTTGAGTGAAGGGCAACTTGTAAATATTCAGCACAACAGGCATAATGTACACCTAACAATAAGATGCCATTAGACATTATATTGATCTTAAAATGGATTTAGAAACGTCTCACTGGAAACATTTTCTAAACTTAAGAAGAAAAACACGCACTTGCATTCATATAGACTCGCATATTCATATAGAGATATACGTATTTGTGTGTGCGTGTGTGTATGTGCGCGCGCGCGCGTGTGTGTATTACAGATAGTATTAAAATGTAATTCTCAGTTGAGGTCGTCTAATAAAAAGATTATTTTTCAAGAGATATGTCGATGCTTTATCTGCCGATTGGAGACGAACAGTTGTTTACTCCGATCATTTAGAGATAACCTCTTAATTTGCAGACGTCACAATATGGTGACGAATAATATTAGAAACATAAAGTTTAGAATCATACTTTTCTATAATTCCTACTAAATCTGACTTTGTTTTCATATACGAAACGTTTCTTCCAGATCAATGGCCAAGCCTACTACATCCATCAGCATTAGGAATGTTTTAAAAATGAATATGTACATCATTAATATAAATCCTCATAATGAAATTTCATGGATAAAGTGTAATAGAATAAAGGCTACTCTTTCAGTTCTTTACTCTTACTTTTTTACTCTTTTACTTGTTTCAGTCATTTGACTGCGGCCATGCTGGAGCATCGCCTTTAGTCGAGCAAATCGACCCCAGGACTTATTCTTTGTAAGCCTAGTACTTATTCTATCGGTTCTTTTGCTGAACCGCTAAGTTACGGGGACGTAAACACACCAGCCTCGGTTGCCAACCGATGTTGGGGGACAAACACAGACACACAAACACACACTCTCTCTCTCTCTCTCTC
>NC_068985.1:94497486-94499617 GCF_001194135.2 Octopus bimaculoides | reverse complement strand
ATATATATATATATATATATATATATATATATATATATATATATACATATACATACATACGACGGGCTTCTTTCAATTTCCCTCTACCAAATCCACTGACAAGGCTTTGGTCAGCCCGTGGCTATAGTAGAACACGTTGTGGGTCACTGCTTTATTGAATGCAAAGAGTTCTGACGTTCAAATTTCTTTTATTTGGCTGTAAAATTCTTTAGTGACACGTGTTGTGTTTCAGGTGTCATTATAAGATATATTTTCATCCACCCTTAGATACCTGTAATATTCCTTATTATATACAGGGAAAAGAGTTATATCATTGATGCAGATGTTACCATCATTAATGGTTTATAGTTGTTCCCCCTTTTCACAACCATATAACATTTATCCTGACCAAACTCCAACCGTACATACTTTGATAATGTTGTAACTAGGTCAATGCTCTTTTTCATCTCTACTACTACTACTACTACAACAATAATCTTTGCAGCTGTGCCTGCTATTTACCATAGTCGTAGTAGGGGAGGGGTGGGGGGTCAATGGTCAATATTTGATCCAGTAATGTAGTTTAATGATGGTAACATCTGCATCAACGATATAACTCTTTTCCCTGTATATCATAAGGAATATTACAGGTATCTAAGGGTGGATGAAAATATATCTTATAATGGCACCTGAAACACAACACGTGTTATATTTTTGTCTACTCCGTTGTTACCTCATCGAACTGTTTAACGGTTTCTAGGGGAATCCGTTCTGTATAATTCTGCTTCCAGTCACCCTGATTTTCACATAAATGATTTTCACTGCTTGTCTAGCAGCATTTTATTCATAATGAGACTGTCGTCCTCCTTGCATTTTCGAATGACAATTTACAGTCTGAAAATATTATCCTTAACACAAACACACCTTACCCGATTCGTCCTAAGTGAACTGCAGTCCTGGTAGTGTTAAAGTGAAGTCGTTGAGTTTGCTGAACATATCTAGTCCTATAGAGCAATGTGGATATTGAAGGCTTAATTTAAGCTAGAGAAGATATCAATATATCAGGCATTTATATAAATGAACAGGAAATACTGGTAAATATAGAAGTTTTTAATTGTACGTGATATAGAGAGTGAGTGAGATAGAGATATCAGACCACGAACGGAATGGGAAAAAAAGCAGTTGAATGGAAGTAAGAATTGTGAATATAGCAAGTGAGAGAGAGAGAGAGAGAAAGAGAGAGAGAGAGAGAGAGAGAGAGAGAGAGAGAGAGAGAGAGAGAGAGAGAGAGAGAGAGAGAGAGAGAGAGAGAGAGAGAGAGAGAAAGAGAGAGAGAGAATAAGGATGTTGTAGTGAGTGGAATGAAAAATGCGAAAGAAGAGAATAATGGTATAAGAAAAAAGAGAAAGGCAACAGGGGAAATTGCAGAGCTTTCAATGAAAGACATAAAGAAATATAGGAATAAAGGATCAGATGTTGGGCGCAAGGAGGAAAAATATAAAAGGTGCTAATAGCAGTAGATTAAAGAGATGGTACTAAGCGAATGAGAAGGTAGTATCTCTAAATAAAAGTGACATACGTCAGAAAGTAAATGACACTTTATTGCGAAAGCTTACAAGAAAAAGTCAGAAGAATTAGAACTGTAGGATATGGAGATGCATGTCATGATTGTTTAGAAAAAGGAGAAATGTGAATGCTTAATACTGAAATATATACTTTCTCTTTAATACACAGATATCACACGCATACACCCAGACACGCATGCGTACCCACACACACAGATACATATTCATACACACGCACGCATACACACACGCGCAAATAAAATAGAAAAAAAACTGGTTTCCTAGACACAAGCAGAATACTAGGCAAGCTTTCACGCAAGGAATCAGCTATCAGTTCTTATAGTAGTTAAAGTACGACACATTTTTATTCGCGGATGCAACCGGAAATCCAGTATATACAAGTAGTGAATATTTCCGTGTAGAGCAATTAATAAACAAACAATCATAGAATCACTTCTCATATCACCTGATTTTATGCTTGCAAACAGATACATACGCACACACACACGCACACACACATGTATGTGTCCTTGTGTATAAGCTTGTTCATATATATATATATATATATATATATATATATATATATA
>NC_068985.1:94495543-94496543 GCF_001194135.2 Octopus bimaculoides | reverse complement strand
CCATATATATATATATGTGCATATGTGCATATATAATTACATACATATATTCTTTTATTCTTTTAATTGCTTCAGTCATTTGACTGAGGCCATGCTGGGGCACACCCTTTAGTCGAGCAAATCCGTCACAAGACTTATTCTTTGTTCTTTGCCATTAATTTACGTGTTCTCCGGTCTATATCTTGTAATTCGTCTTTCAATATATTACTCCTGCCCCATATCTCGTCAAAGCATCCGCCCACGTTTAAATTGCTCTAATCTTATAGAGGCCATTTAGCTTTGATTGGTGCATGAGCCGAGTGCTCCTCAAATACTCTTTCCTGTATATTTCTTTCATCTTGTGTTCATTCATCTCATCGCTTTCAATGATACCCATGTATTTATAACTTCCTCGTTTTGATGATTCTGTGTCTGGGTGTATGTGTGTGATCAAGCTCCAGGAGGTCGTCATCAGGCTATCGGTTAGTATCAAAATCGCTGTCAAGAGTGAAAAAGAAAAAGAATAAAATTGGAAAAAATGTAAACATACCAAAAATAGCACTCAGAGAGCGCCAACCTCCGCCCAGGAAGCACCAACGTCTTCTCAGTGATTAGTCAAAGATGATTTTTAAAATGAGAATATCTGAAATAAACGAACCTGTATATTAAGAATGAATCCGACCGTTCTTAGAAACGAGAATGCTAAAAATGAACCCGACCGCTCTTAAAGATTAAGTAAAAACAGGGAAAATAATCCAGAATCCTTGTCCGTTACCGGATCAATCCCCAAATCTGATCATTTCGTGCCAGTCACGAGGCCATACATCCCTGAAAGGTTAATCCGAAAGCATCCATCGGTTCTTGAGATACCTTGTCTACGGACAAACAATCAAACAAACACGACTGGAAACAATACCTGCGTCTTCGGTAAGGCGGTGGTAATAATAATAATAATAATAATAATAATAATAATAATAATAATAATAATAATAATAATAATAATAATAATAATAATAATAAT
>NC_068985.1:94494083-94495211 GCF_001194135.2 Octopus bimaculoides | reverse complement strand
CCAGTATAACCTTCAATTTACAGTAAAACGCTCCCCACCCCCACCCCGCCCTCACTCCATCTAAACCGAGAGAATTAACAATGAGCGTTGTAAGACAGCTTCTAAAAAATATAAAAACAAACATTATCAAACCGAAGAGAAAAAAATGAATGAAGCTAATCATTTTGACATTCTAATTGCAGGGAACGAAGAAAAAAAATGCATCTGAGAAAATAAACTGCAACATTGTAAACAAAACGTGTGACAACAGCACAAGCGACAACACACAAGAAAAAAATAGCATTCGTACGCTTCCTTATACTTACACTTATACACACATAGGAAAGTGATATGTTTCAAGTCAAAACTAGATGTTCACAAACGTACTTTTAACTGAACGCTTTCAAATAAAACATGTGTTGCGTCAGCAACAAAAAACGTCTTTAAAATCGATCGAACATGATCAGAGCACGATGCATAAACAACACCAATGATTCTTCTACACCAATCGATAAGAATAAAACAGTATAGTGTTTGCTATGATTGTCACTTTTGCTTGTGTAGCAAAACCCAGGCAAAATTGGAGTTACAGAAAGATAACATTAGAAATACCATATGACTTCCCTGAGAAAGTATTTACTCGACATGTGATCTGTATTCCAGAGGTTTCCAAGATTTTGAATGTCATGCTGCAGTACATGGATTAGTAAGATTAAAATTCTGTGAATGACGGACAAATGCCTAGGTAAAAATGAGGTAACAATAAACTGTAGGAAGAAATATGTCATCTATCGTAACTGGAATGTAGGAAAGTGAGTGGGTATTCCTGTCCGATCATGAGCAGAAAAGCAACTACTTTAACAGTATAGATAACAAATAATTCGTAGCCATGACAATGTAACTGACATGCTCTCTGGAATAACGACCAGACCGTACCTCTAAAAGTGAATGAATTTTGTGTGGGCATATAAAAGGACATATTTCTCTCCACCTGTTGAAAATACTATGACACAAAGCCTCGATTGCGAAGTACATGGGGATCGGGAAATACTGCAATTCCAAATGACCGAAATTTCAAATGAATTGGCAGAATATATGATAAGGTCAGCGCTCTGGCCGACCTCATATATATATATATATATATATATA
>NC_068985.1:94490841-94493892 GCF_001194135.2 Octopus bimaculoides | reverse complement strand
CTTTGAAGTCCAGCTGCTGAGCGACAAGGTCTACAGCACAGATGACAAATGTTCAAGCCTCTTGATCCTTGCTCGCTGGTATCTGATTCTAAGGAAACGCCTCTGTGAACCAGCATATGTCTCTTAAGTCCGGATATTGTTTTACAAACCTTGTGACACATGCCACAGGTCGCAGAAGGCGGTTGGTATTTAGCGTGTCTGGAATTTCTACCCTCATGTGTTTTCATGTGATTCACATATCCTGCTTTTGACAGAAGAACGCGATCACACACAATACACATCCTACACTCTCCATTGTTTACAATTTTTCCCTTTCGACAGGCCCGCTTAAGCTGAAGTTGCTGAAACATCTTTTCCTCCCAGACATCACAGCTCGTCCTGACAACAGCTCTGCACTTGCTTCGATCCAGAACATCTCCTTCCCAATCACTTTCATACATACTGATAATCTCTCTCTCTCTCTCTCTCTCTCTCTCTCTCTCTCTCTCTCTCTCTATCGTGCAGTTACTGTTAACACCTCGTAACATCCACCCTTAGGGGTCAGCCACATTATATATATATATATATATATATATATATATACAGTACAGTACCGTTTCTACTTCGCGGGTTTTCATCTATCACGGGGGTGGGGTGGTGGAACGTAACACCCGCGATAGTCGATAGATTGCTGTACATTAGTGATAATATTTCAAGCGGTAAATCGTTCTCTTTCATCTTCCTTCTTTTCTAACAGCGACTGTGACACATTTTCCTTACACCTGAGTACGTTTAGACTTGGAATATACTTAATACTACTGGCTATTTGGTAATTCTAAAGGTGAACGAGCTCTACTTTGTACTTTAATAGTTCATAAATGAAATCTATCTATCTATCTATCTATCTATCTATCTATCTATCTATCTATCTATCTATCTATCTATCTATCTATCTATCTCTATCTCTCTCTCTCTGTCTCTCTCTCTGTCTGTCTCTCTCTCTCTCTCTCTCTATATATATATATATAAGTTCAAAAAACACAAAAAAACAATAACAAAAAAAATAACAAAGTGAGGACCGGAAAGACAGAAAGTTCGGAGAATGGAAAAACGGAGGAAGAGGAAAATTGCACCGCTGCCCACGAGGTTATATATATATATAATTCCCAAAAATGGAACAAGAATGCAACAGACGACAACAAATCATATATGTACTTTTATCCTATATTTTCACAGGAAATTCTGCTCCAAATCACGCAATTTGTAGCAACCATCGAGACACTGTCTAACTGATTTACCGTGAAAGTCATCTCTGTTTACTTAACCTGCATATATCTCAAAAATCAATATAATTATGAGTTTACATAAAATAATGCTATCATGTATTAATACTTGTCACTAAATCCAAAACACTATACCTAGCTCTAATTCTGTTTTTATGATGCATCTATTCACAAGCATTATATCGATATGTTCATCAATTCCTGTCGACATTTAACACAGCGTCTTCATTATTGCTATTATAATCATCTTCCAAATGAAATTGTATTTAGGAAGTAACGCATGGACGTTTTTTTTTTTACAGTTCTTTACCTTTTCTCTACATTTCTCCTATCACGTCGAACACCGGATATATGGCGATATATTGTTTGTAATTGATAGAAATGAATAGTTCCCCATTCATTTGATCTCTTAGCGGAATGAACTTCGAGATAAATGTACCATTGTTAAATAGATAATCTTAACATTATAATTTGTATTCAACCTGTATATGACAGTGTACGACTAAGAAGAAAGGAAACACGAGAAACTGGTGTAAATTTGACAGTAATTCTTGTCTGTTGAATGGAGATTTAAGCACAAAGTACTGGAGTTAATAGTGTGTATTTTCAGATAAAATTTCTTCATGCTCTCATGAATGTGATTGCTTCATCGTAGTGATCGCTTTTGTTATATAGAATTTTAATGGACTGTAATACACATTTGTTAAAGTGCAACCATTATTTGGCGTTCATATTGCATTCGAAAGCATTTCCGTATTATATTTCAATAAGGAATATACGCTTAGGTTACACACATACATGCATAAATATCTATCTATCTATCTATCTATATATCTATCTATACACACAAACACAAGCACACACTCACACACAGAGACACACACACACACACACACACACACACACACACACACATAGTAATGGGAACGATAAAAGCAATGTAAACGATTTAACTGCATATTATAAGTTTTCTAAAATAAATTTTGATTCCGGAATTATGTTTCTCTAATAGCAACATATTTACACGGGAGAGACCTACAGTAGGAAGTAAGAACAATACATAGGGAGACACTTTCAGCATGCCACACCGATTAATAATTTGTTTGTTATATTTACGAATACAAGAATCAAATCCGGGCACGGTCTAAACCTTTTGGCAACGTTCTACAGAAGAAACGGAGATACTAAAATTTCAATTAGCTCAGGAAGTAAAATAACTTTACAGAACATCATGTTAGGATTAAATTTAATGTAAAAACCATTGAATGTTACATAGAAAATATGAATGTATCAACTCTATAGAAATTAAATAAGGAATATATAACAGTAAGGATAACAATATACAAAATTAAACAACAATGCATTAGTTTACATAAAAAATGCAATACATTCACTTTCATGTAACTAAACACACGTGTGCGTCTCATTGTGCGTGAAAGTGTGTGTTTCTCATTGTGTATGTATGATTGTGTGTGTATGTCTCGTTGTGTGTGTCTCATTGTGTGGGTGTCTCAATATGTGTGTGTTTGTAAGTTTTATTGATAGTATCTGACAAAAAACGATACATCTATTTCATTCACTTTTTGTGAATGTTGCTGTAGCTGGGCGGGACTGATATCATCAGACGTTGTACAACTATCATCGGGAGTTACGAGACTGAAGCTTAACGTCAATAAACGTGGATCAATCACTTCTCACCACCGCCTCCCGTCCCTCAACGTCCGGTGGAGTTTGAAGAGAGAGCGCATTTCGATTACATAAACGTTGGGATGCATGTGTAGTCCTATGG
>NC_068985.1:94487531-94490652 GCF_001194135.2 Octopus bimaculoides | reverse complement strand
ATATATACATATATATATATAATTGTGTAGACATTCCAGTGTATGCGTAAGCACTCAATTTATGTACTTACTGCGTTGTTCCATCTGTATTTTATATGTTGTAAACTCACCGGTGTCGATTTCACGTGTGTGTTTCGCATATGTTTCACTGAAACATCTTGCATAGGAGGAACCGTGCTTTGTATGGCACTAAAACATCGTTTTTGTGATTATTTCCATTAAAAGACCGCTTCCTTTAAATCTTCCACATGTTCTTTTATCCCATTCCACCGATGTTATTAGATTAGCTTTCTTTTTGAGTTGAGAGTCCGGTGTAGAACATCTATGTTGCTATTAAATGCGGAGCTCTCACTTGATATTCAGCGCGAAGCTATTATTATTATTATTATTATTATTATTATTATTATTATTATTATTATTATTATTATTATTACTAATTTACAGTAGTTTTATTTTTATAGCGTGCTTTCACTTCACTACCGAGCGGAGCTCTGTGTGCCTTGGGTACGTGCTGTGGTTTGCTGTGATGCTCTTATGGTTACTGCATGGACAGTATTTTGCGTAGGATGTGCGCAGTGCCCAGTAGTGCAATTTTCTGTATGTTATATATACTTGTAAGTAAATTATTATTATTATTATTATTATTATCATTATTACTATTATTATATCTGAGTGTGTAATTGTTATGTAATAAGAATACAGGTATATATGTATATTATGCTTACATGCATGTGCGTGTATATGTGTGTGCATTTACATGTATTATGTACATATGTTTGTATATATTTAGACGTATATATTTATTATAATTTATTGTATTTTTGTACTTGTACATACATATTCACCAATATATTCAGGTATGTATATTTGCATCTATCAATCTATCTATTTATCTATATATGATTATATATATATATATATATATATATATATATATGTATACACACATACATACATACATATATATATATATATATGCATGAGTTTTGCCTAATATCATGCGCTTATGTACTTGTATAAGATACGTACAATAAATATTTTTTATCTTTTTCCATTTTATGCCTGTATATGTGTAACACTTTGATATTAGGTTTATTCTCCTCTTTTTAAAAGGTGAATGTCGTGTTTCCATTGTCTCTTTTTCTTCTTTCACTTTACACCTGATTGTGTGTATCACATTTACCGTTGTTATTGATTCCATTAGAGCTAGTTAATTGCTATAGAATTTATTCCATTTTGATTCCTTTGGTTTCAAACACTGTGATTGCATTATTTGTGTGCTTTGCTTATGTTCTGATTTGAGAAGCGAACAGCGTTGTTTCATAATTTAATAAGGTTTTATTATATTCTTTATCAAAAATTTTCTTTAGATTTCTCTTTCAACTTTTATGACTTCGAGAGCATATATTTTACCGAATCCTTCATAAAAATATTGTGCGCTTATGATTCAACTTGATTAGATTAATAAAATAACTTCCTTTCCGTAGACGTCCTTTTCGTAGACTCTACCTCATTATCAGTAGACGAATCTGCTTACACTTACCAGATAAAGCAAATTCTTATAATAATACACGTTTCTGCAGTCAGCGCGCTCAATATATATCTGACACGGGAATTAGATCCAATGATAAGAATGGAAAAGAAATGACTAAAGATTTATGTGCTTCTTATCATAGGCCAGTTGTTGCCTGTTTAAGAAAGAAAACACGTTTCGATTGTTTCCTTCTAAAGAGAATTTGAGATAAGTAGATTGCACCTGGAAGTGAGCTAATCATAACATTGATGGTTTGGCGTAACATCGACAAAGATTTCTCATTAAATATATATTTCCTGTAACCAATTCCTCCGGAGTTAATTCCTGATAGCAAAGCCAGTGAAATCAGATTGGCGACGCACGAATTACAACGATAAACCTAACATAAAATTAGGCGGCGCATGCAGATTAATTTCCTTTGGAAACAGGTTAGAATGTAAAGCGAAAGAATTCTTGACACAAAACTCCCGAAATATTATTGTCGTCATGCATTTCATCTGTGTCTGATTTTCTTTCTTTGTGGATATTTTAGCGATTCTTCTTTGATTGAAGTGTTCTTACCTATTTACAACTTAATGTTGATTTCGAAAGTTTTAATACTTTTCGGTGGCATTTGTCTCGCTAGGGATTGTAAGAATGAAAAAAATAATTGTAGAAACTAATTGAAGAAAGTTATGAATCTGAAATATGGGTGACTTGTTTATGTTTATAAATGACAACACTTCTTTGCTTATAATATTGAATATTTCGAGAAAGACTACATCAGGCAGAGAGTAAGGTTGATAAACATTTATCGAACTACAAATATACGGAGTAAGACAGCCGATCCGTTGCTTGCGTCGTTATGGATTTCTTATAAATACGAATGAAAAGAAATTGCTCTGTATGTAAGAGTTTTAATACAGAGTATTCTAAAGACTAACAATAAATGCACACACACACCTATATATATATATATATATATACATATATACATAGGAGAAAATACACCTGAGTTATAACACCAATTGATGTTTTGAATTTTATAACGAAGTTAACAAAATACGACATCGATTTCCGCAAATCTTTTGTTTATCAGTGGCAAGTCAAAAGAGCGTAGTGGACATTGAAAGTACAAGAGAAAATTCGGAACGTAATGTTTCAAAAAATTAAATGTTCATACAAGTTCCAATGTTTCATAAATTTTACAGAAATAGACAATAATGAATGCTCAAATTTCATGTAGATAGACAATAATAGCTGCTCAAATGATCTATGGATTTTAAAACAGTCGTTTGGTCGAGCCGAAGATATAGTCGAAGACATTTACCCAAGTTGCCGGGCAGTGGGACTGAACGCAGAAACATGTTGTTGGGTAGCAAGCTTGTCACCAAACAGCTACGTTTGTTTGTCTTTTATCTTTTACATTTTTAAGCAAGTAGGCCTTATATATATGTGGCGTGCGTGTTTTCTTGTCTACGTTTTGTTTGCAATGCCCTGTACCCAGATATGCACCTATACATACAGGTGGATGTCGGTATGCACATACCTGTACGTGTATATGCATATACTCATTTACCATATATATATATATATATATATATATAT
>NC_068985.1:94482422-94486578 GCF_001194135.2 Octopus bimaculoides | reverse complement strand
ATATATGTATACATGTCTCTTAAAGGATAGAGCTCAAAATCAATGCATTGAAGATACTTTATTGCAGCAACAATTATAATAACAGAAACAACCACAATAAGCCAAACCTATGCACATTTCAATAGGGTATCCCGGAAAAATAAACCACATCATAAGATGTCTCGTAAAATATTGTAACAAATTACAACATATTACAAATTTCTGGATACTCCATCTCATCAGGGTCGCATTATTGCCATCACCAATACTATTATTAGCAAAACACACACATCATCCAAGAGGGTGAAAGAATAATCGACGGCACGCAACCTACCATCGTTATTTTCTTACAGAATGTAAACAAACCAGTCAACCGAAATCCAGCGACGTACACATCAAGAATCTTGTTAATGATGCACAAAAGCGAAGCCTAATATAATATACATTAGATATACTTGATTCTATGCTGAGTTTCCGTAAAAACACTTTGTGTAAACAGCGGAAGTGAGTTAGAACGTTAAAACGTACTGCGCATGCACAACAGAGATCAAAGACAATCTTGTCCGGCAGCATTACTCTGCCTGGGTGTACGTCGCTGGATTTCGGTTGACTGGTTTGTTTACATTCTGTAAGAAAATAACGATGGTAGGTTGCGTGCCGTCGATTATTCTTTCACCCTCTTGGATGATGTGTGTGTTACATTGGAAAACACCTGATAATATTTTTATCTTCCTAAATTTTGTAATACGTATCAGAAAAATGATATTTTGTTTAAGCTGTATTAGTTACCGATTTACTGAATTATTAATCGATATAAATATTATGTACATTTTTCTTATCACAAATATCCGTTCGGTCGATTTACAGGATTTTGTGTATAGACGAAAATATTAAATAAGCGTTCATGAAACCAGCTGAATTATAGGATTTCATAGCATTGAAATAATCTTGACTGATTTATTCAATTTAGAATAATTCGAAAATATATTCGTTCTTTTTTTTGTTTTAAATACTACGTATATAACTTACAGTGTATACTCACCATTTATAAACGTATCGACAGAATCAGTTTTATTGCTATTTGTATCTGTACAAGTATTATAAACAATTTTTTTTTTTGTGATATGATGTTCTGTAAAACTTTGTTCATTCATCTCGCGATTTTACTGATCGATATAAGGGAACAAGTGAATGTTACTTATAACAGCTGTCGGAATGATGCAATCAAGGGCATTCATATAGTATAGGCAGCATTTTCCGTATTTTTACTGTAGTTTCCTCTAAAATTACACAAACAATGCGATCATAACTGCGGGTTATATTACGGAAGAGTTAAGGTGGCGTGCTGGTCAAACAGTTAGCACACCGTCTGTCTTTACATCCTTAGTTCTAATTCCGCCGAGGCCAACCTTGCATTTCAGCATTTCAGAGTTCATAAAATACATACCACACCAGTTGATTACAGGGGTCAATATAATTGACTCCTACTCCCAAGAAAATTCTTGTACCAATATTTGAAACGAATATTACAGAAGACGTTGATATATAGTTATATCATTATGCTTAATGCTGCTAGTCATTAATGTTGGTGATATTAGGGTGGTAGATTTGGGGAATGCTTGGAGCGTCGAGATAATGACTCGGGTTTAAATGCTAACATCGATGTAAGAGACCAAAACCATTCCGTCAATTCAAGGATTTTCGCCTCTGGTACCAACATTTGTTACAGTCCAAAATGTCTAAATAGTGACTCAGTACCTTCTTATTACAAGACGTTAATAAGCCTCATACTAGCATTTGATGTTTATCCCTATAATGGAAGGCATTTTGATTATATTCGTTATGCCATTCATACTGGAATATGTCTTGCTGTAAATCACGGTGTATACAAAAAGGAAAAAGTGCATCAGATTCTTCGCAGACATGAGTAAAGGGAGTTTTGTTTGTCTGGTACAAATAGAGCGAACTGACATGGGGAAATACGTAAAACATTTATTCATAATTTACAGGATGTCTGTTTAAGAAAGTAACCCTCTTCATAAAATTATGCTTTAAATAAATGCCAATAGCATTTCAGTTGGGTGAGGAAACAGACATTGCTATCTAATTTCTTGAAAACAATTTTATCAAATAGTTATCTATGCTGTTCACACCGATTTGCTTCCAATATATTATGATGAAAATATTGTTTCTTACGTAAATATCTAAAGTGTAATGTAGTTTTCTCATGTGAATTCAGTTTTCATCTTTTACACTTGAGCGTCTATTTTCTAAATCTCTTATTGCTTTTGGGAGATTTGTAAATCCAATAAGTACCGTGTCACAAGTGCTAAATTTGTAAACAACATTTTGAAAATTCGTGATGTTTAAACGCTCACTTCTACATAATGTAAGTATTTTAGAATAGCCCAGAGCTTGTCCAAATTAATTTGAAATATTTGCTAAGGGAATGTGTCAATCAAAACAGACAAGACACAAATGGATTGGATATAAGAAATCTCCTCTGATAATTTTTATTCTAATGGCAATAGAGTTTGTTTTCCTAATATTTTAACTTTGAATAATATTCAAATCGTTAATTTTTAACAAATGAAAGAATGTCGAGGTTTCAAGTCCGTTTTCGTCTACATGTAATATATGGTATAATTACAAACAGGGTAAATTTTAGCCATTTCTCTGCGCACTGAAAACAATATGTGAAGTCTATTTCGTGATTTGTTACGACGGCAAACTACTGGAAGTTATATATGTATATATCAAATATCCATATATAAGAGGGTGAGTCAAAAATAATGCCATTTCGTTTAGGACAAGTATAATTACCAACACAGGAACGTGTATCATACATCGAAATGAAGCTGGTCGTCTGTGTATCACATCCATACTTCTCAAAATAGTCACCGTTTCTCTCAATAGCAATGTTCCCCCTTTGATGAGAGCATGTGTCCCTGCCCCGTAAAATTCTGTTGACTGTTCTTTGAGCCACTTCTTCAATAAAGATTTCACTTCCTCGTCACTGGAATAATGTTTGCCTCTCAAACACTTTTTCATTGGGCCGTAGAGATGATAGTCTCAAGGCGCTAAATCTGGTGAGTATGGAGCATGCGGTAAAGGTGTCCACCCGAATAAGGCAATTGTCTCCCTTGTCCTGATGCTTGTGTGTGGTCGAGCATTGTCATGCAGAAGGAGGATATTGTCGATTAGCAACTTGAGTCTTACTCGTTGGATTCTTACTCTGAGACTTGTCAGGGTCTCAATATAGGCCTCAATGTTTATTGTTTTTCCTTTTGGCACGAAATCGACCAGAATGACACCTTCAGCATCCCAGAAGATAGTCACCATGATTTTTCCAGCTGACTCTTGCATCTTGAACTTTTTCGGTGGTGTTGACGTAGAGTGGCACCATTCCATTGACTGCCTCTTTGATTCCGGTTCATAATGATGAACCTATGTTTCATCAACTGTTACGAGCCTTCGAAAGGTGTTGTCACTTTGACTTTGTTCGAGAAGTTCAGTGCAGGCATTGACCCTATGAGTCTTGCGATCGGTAGTCAGCCTTCTCGGTACCCAACGGGCACACAATTTTGAAAAGCAAAGTGATTCGACTATGTTGTAAGCACTTCTATGGCTCACTTCAAGGTTTTCTGCCAACTCATCAAGAGTTATGCGCCTGTCTACTCTGATCAGAGCATCTGCTTTTGCTTTATTGGCATGATTCACAGAAGCGGACAGACGGCCACAACGGGGTTTATCGGCTACACCCACAGTTCCAACCTTTTAATATTTCAGAGAACGGACCCACCTGCGTGCATTACTATAATGTAAAGTATTTTCCTCAAAAACATTTTGTAATCGTCGCTGAATGTTCACAGGGGTTTCCCCCTCAGCAACAAGAAATTCAATCACTGCTCTTTGTTTTAGGCGTAACTCTTAGGGGCAGCAATTTTGAATTTTCCTTACCAGTCTAAGAACCTGAAAAGTTAGAAACAAAATATTTCAGAACTTAAATGATATAATCATTTGTAACTAGGAAAATTTTCAGTTATTTTTTATCAAAAACGTCGTATGAAATTAAGAAAAAGGCATTACATTTTGACTCACCCTCGTATATATATATATATATATAAAATCCCTCGCCCTAATGAATTCAATTCAGTGTGCATCAGAAATAGTCCCG
>NC_068985.1:94479815-94481766 GCF_001194135.2 Octopus bimaculoides | reverse complement strand
TATATATATATATATATATATATGTATGTATGTATGTATGTATGTATGTATGTATGCACATGCATATATGGGTACAGGACGTCACCAACGGTGCAATTAACGTACACACGATAGATACAAAATGTGGTCAGTAATTACAGTACAAAAACAGGTGAAATACGTAGTTATCACAAAAAGGACCCTTAATCAGTTGTCACCTGTCTATCTACCCGTCATTTCGAGCGTATATCTACTCGTCATTTCGAGCATATATGTAACCGGCCGAAACTCTAAGGATAATCTGGAAACTTGTCTGAGGAGAGAAGGCCATGAATGACACGTCCTTGTTTTTTCGTGACCGTCTTTTGGTTGTTTTTCCTGTCTATCTTTGTATCAACTATCTGTCGGATGTTTTATTGTGAACTGTTGTGTTCTTGTTCCATGTTTTTGGATATATATTTAAACAAATATATCCTTTGAGAATAAGGTGTACTGGATTTCAGAATAGTATTCTTGGTATGAGAAATGTCTAAAATCTTAATATGGATTTAGAGATTCAATTAAAGCGATTATATATTAGACAGGAAACGTCGGAAAAGTTTTATCTTAAAAATCACAGTAGAGATAATACAATATAAGCAATATTGTATTAATGGATAAATTGATAAAGTACTGCTATGATCATCAAAACTTTTAAACTTCTTATGATCGTTTCATGAATATACTACCTCTCAAAATGAAATCTAAAGTTGATGACCATAATTGGGAAATATATCCACCCGTCACAGAAAAGGATGAATTTCAGTGTAGTAAAACGAATGATGGAAATCCTATTTAAACTCTGATGAGAATGGCGTTGTATAAAAGAATTTGAGCGAAAAAGTTTGAAAAAATAAAATAAAATAAAATAAATTCATTGTAAAACCTATGGTAAGAATTCGTAATTGATGTGTGTAGATAGCATTCCCATAATTCATTTCTTCTTCAGCATGTAATCCATAAATGTAATAAAATAAAAGTGATTAATTGTTGCTCTTATATTTAAAGCGATAAAACTAGAGGATATCATTATTATATTTTATGTAAACGTAAATAAGGTTGTGTATTGACTTCTAAAGGACAAGACTTTTATTTTTACATGGGCAATATTTAGTCGAATATTTCTGTTCCTTGGTTTAATGGTATTTAATGGTATTAGGATTGTTATGGTGTGTGGTATTATATGTTATGGTGTGTGTTGGAATCATTTGTAATAGAATTAGGTAATTTTACTGCTTGTATATCACTATTGTTATTAAATTGTGTTATTAGATTATCAAAGTCCTGTCATATCCATTGTTTTGCATATTTTGGGATGTATAATTACTGGAATTTTGCTGAAATCCTTTTAATATTATAGTATTGCTATGTATTCTCGTAATGCTACCTCCTTAACTAGTGTTATATTGAGTATTATTTGGTGTTTTAAGACTATTGTATATTTCATTACTGGTATTATAGTTGTTAGTATTATTTCTATTGCTTAAATATTATTGCTAGTGATAAAATTAGTTGTATTTTTAAATTTAATATTATGTGTAGTCTGGCTTAATTCCATTTGTGTTTCATAATTCTTAAGTTTTGTATATCTTATATATTTAATATGTTACTTAAATCCATTTGCAGTTAAAACTTAATTATAATAGTGTCCGTGATTATTGAATATTTCTTCATTATAGGAAAGATCTCAGATTCAAATAGATATACTGTTTACAATATTGTTACGTAATGGCTTATGCTGGTTAGAATGAATATTTAAATATATCTGAGGTATTCATTAGGTTTGCTATTTATTTATTAATACAATATTGCTTATGTTATGGACTTATCTTCTCTGTGATTTTTACGATATAGCTTCTCCTGCATCTACTTTCTAATACACACACACATACATACATACATATATATATATATACATATACATATATATATA
>NC_068985.1:94478088-94478875 GCF_001194135.2 Octopus bimaculoides | reverse complement strand
TATATATATATGCATATGTATATATATATATATATATAGTTTCTTTAATTGTAATGATATTCCATCCATTAAACCATAAAATATGTCTATGTAGCTAAGCATCATTCCAAATTCTATAGATCATCGGGTCCTTTAGAACAGTTAAGTAGTAGATAAAAGTAGCTCTCTGAATTATAAATAGAAAATTATCGAATAAAATACAGATTTGATCTATGTCTAATAACAAACCAATGAAAAGACGGGCACTCATTCGATAATCGATGACAAATATCGCGGTGTGTATGCACTCAACTAAATAAGTGGCGAGTCTGTGTTACGTCTGCTATAAACACACTGTAGTATGTTACCTTACACAACTTGTTGATCACTAATATAATTCTTTCCACTCCTAAATTCAATACATTAAGTGATGTCTAAAAGTATATGTATTTGCCGGATATGACGAAGTAAGCCACCAAAGTTAAGACGCTAATTCCTATGTGGATTAGTAAATTTACATAACTCTCATTTGTGTATGCATTTACTACACTTTCATTGTGGATTAGTAAATGTACATACCTCTTTCATTTGTGTATGCATTTACCATACTGTCATTGGGAATAATTGATTGAGGGGGATTGATAATTTGCAACGATTCGTTAAAGTCTATCTTGGTGTATTACAGACACTTGTTATTAACTTTCGCAGAGGACAAATGATTAAATAATTTAAATCAACGACAGTTACTATATGACAAGTAGCTTAATAAGTATGTGTGTGTGTGTGTGTGTGAGCGTTCGGGTGTTCG
>NC_068985.1:94476301-94477342 GCF_001194135.2 Octopus bimaculoides | reverse complement strand
ATATATATATATATATACATACATACAGGCGCAGGAGTGGCTGTGTGGCAAGCAGCTTGCTTACCAACTACATCGTTCTGAGTTCAGTCCCAGTGCGTGGTAACTTGGGCACGAGTCTTCTACTATAGCCTCGGGCCGACCAAAGCCTTGTGAATGGATTTGGTAGACGTAAACTGAATGAAATGTATATGTATATATATATTTGTGTTTGTGTGTCTATGTTTGTCTCCCCCACCCCATCATCGCTTGACAACCGATGGTGGCGTGTTTACGACCTCGAAATTTAGCGGTTCGGCCAAAAAGACCTACAGAATAAGTACTAGTCTTACAAAGAATAAGTCCCTGGGATCGATTTGCTGGCCGCAGTCAAATGACTGAAACAAGTAAAACAGTAAAAGAGTAAAGAGTATATATTTATACCTAATATAAACGTAGTGTGGCCTTAGACAGAACTGTGTTTCGATTTTTAATTACATATAATCGTTGGAACAAGGTTTGCTTTAGATATGTGCATGTTGGTACAGGATTGCTACACGTGTAAAAATTAATACACGCAGACATATATGTAATGTAATATTTTCTGTTTGAACAACTAAGATTTTATTTAGTACATATAAGTTTTCTTATATCCAAATAGTGTAATACTACACCTGTAATTAAGTCCTAAAAATAATTTTAATACATTTGCAAATAGATACGCGTATACGCTTGTTTTTTGTAATCAAAGCAAAAATTGAATAAACAATCAAAATACGTATCGTGTCAGAAATTAAGTGATATATAATTCCATAAAAATATTCTTACTTTCTTATGCTAACAAAAAAAAAATTAAATTACTTAAAGCAATATTTATACGATTTCAATTGACGACCAAAACTATATCTTGGACATTTATCTGTATGAAAAAAAAGGTGATTACACATGCACACACACGCACACACGTACGCACACGCACAAACACACATATACACATACACATACAGACGCCCAAATGTATCTGCATGTGTGTGCATGTGTATGTTTTTATATATATATATATAT
>NC_068985.1:94471670-94475952 GCF_001194135.2 Octopus bimaculoides | reverse complement strand
TATACTTTCTCTTTTACTCTTTTACTCGTTTCAGTCATTTGACTGCTGCTTTGCTGGAGCACTGCCTTTAGTCGAGCAAATCGAGCCCAGGGCTTATTCTTTGTAAGCCTATTCCACCTTCTATCGTTCTGTTTTGCTGAACCGCTAATTTACGGGGACGTAAACACACCACCATCGGTTGCCAAGCGATGGTGCTGGTGGGGTGACAAACACAGACACACAAACACACACATATATACATATACATGTATACGACGGGCTTCTTTCAGTTTCCGTCTACCAAATCCACTAACAACGCTTTGGTCGGTCCGAAACTCTAGTAGAAGAGACTTCCGCAAGATGCCACCCAGTGGGACTGAACCCAGGATTGAGTGGTTGGCAAGCAAGCTACTTACCACACAGACACTCCTGAACCTATGTATATAAACACATGATTGACCGTTGACTGGACACTATTCAATTTTTTTCTCCGTGTTTTTCTCTTTGTCTCCGTATTCTTTCTGTTGAAGAGCGTAGCTCGAAACATCAAAGACTTTCCGTATTCCCGAACGTCATACTAATGCATCCTTTTGTTATTTACACCACCTGTCCTCGTCTGTTGTTGTTTTTTCGTATATTCTCCCATATATAAACACATGTATGTCTGTGTGCGCGCATGTGTGTGCCTGTGTATGTGCGTGTATGCATATATTTTGGAAGTGTGTATGCATATATTTTGGAAGTGTGTATGCATATATGATTATACAGTGTACATAGATTTAACGATATACATACTACATATGTGATGCGAATATTAATATTCATCTTGATACATCGTTTAAAAAGTATTTGATTTGCTGGTGAGCTTTCAGAAATATACTTCGGCTGTTAACTTTGATCTACCCTTCTGTGTGAGTTTCTATAAATATAATATGATAATTTGTCATTTTCCCGTAGATGTTTGTAATATCTTCCCTGTAGTACGTCCATAATTCCAGACATAACTCCGAGCAAATGAACGACACAAGTGAAAACATGTTTGTTGTCGTAGTCTTCACTATTGAAGACTGTTTTATCAGCCTCGACACAAAACGCATGGGGATTTACATATTTTCACTCCTATTCTAATTTTTCTTTTACAATTAATGTTCAGAAAGGTTCAATACTGTGCTGTAGTGAAAACCCGATAGTTGCTGACTAAATATTTCTTACTTCTTCTTAGTGCTTTTTTGTCGTTATCATTTTCTATCACTTTGTATTTATTTCCTCAAGTATTAGCCAGGAATTAAAAGCTTCTTTCATCGTTATTTCATCAAGCTACTCTGTAGCTCTATTTTGAACATAGATTTAGCATTTTCACGATTTCCTTTCTAATTCTTTCTTTAAAATTAACTCCAACATCAGCCTCTTAACACACATTTTGTTCTTGATTCAGTTATGTTTAAATATTAAACTATCGCGTCGTCAGTAATAATGTTTCCTTGGCTTCAATAAAGTTCATTTGTTTTCTGCTCCGATTTTGTTATCAGCTTCTAAGCATATATTAGATTGTATTTGGTCTAATCCTCTTATTCTGTAAGATAGAGATATTACTTTGAATTTTACAGCAGTAACATAATTCTCGCTCACTTGTTAATACTCAAAAGTTATTATACTTGAATTACAAACATTTCCTATGTTTAATCGAAATTTATTGTACGTTTATATGGAAAACAATAATGCGTTAAAGGATTTAGTGACGATGTGCTCAAATAAATAAGTTACAGATAAATTTAACGATCGAATAATAACTAACCTAGAGATGTTTAGGTGTTGATACACCTACACAGCGATAAAAATTGTCTTACGTGTTATGTCTTAAGTGTTAAAAGTTGTAAAACTCTCTTTACAGTCACGTATGTGACTTTGGAAATATAGTGCATTTGGGATTTCTTCGAGACCTAACTAGTACCTTCGTTATGATATGTGCATGTCTTCATATACAATTCTATTTTCAAATTGTGTATGTGCAGGAGTGGCTGTATGGTAAGTAGCTTGCTTACCATTCACAGGGTTCCGGGTTAAGTCCCACTCCGTGGCACCTTGGACAAGTGTCTTCTACTATAGCCTCGGGCCAGCCAAAGCCTTGTGAGTAGATTTGGTAGACGGAAACTGAAAGAAACCCGTCGTATACACACACACACACACACACACACACACACACACACACACACACATATATATATATACCTGTGTATATATGTATGAGTATTTGCATGTCTGTGTGTGTTCCCCCCCCCACCATCGCTTGACAACCGATGCTCGTGTGTTTATGTCCTCGTAACTTAGCGGTTCGGCAAAACAGAACGATATAATAAGTACTAGGCTTAAAAAGAATAAGTCCTGGGGGGCGATTTCTTCGACTAAAGACAGTGCTCCAACAAGGCCGCATAAGACTTAACCGGCGCATAATGGGAAAATACTATGAAAGTAAGGTACCCTTGTAATGTGAATACAAACAGAATAAAACAAATTTCGTGTAAATCAGACCACGATTCTCGAGACATGCGGTTTTGAGGGGTTCCTTTCAACACTTTTAAGCAGTGGAACCTTGACTTATTGCCATTTATTTTGAACACCTGGATGTCTTTCTGTATATTTTTGCGTGTTTGCATGCGAGCGTGGCTGTCTGTAATTTAATAGAGCCAAACTAGTGCATAATGGGTAAAACTGTGAGCGTAAGTGGGACAAATAGAATAAGACAAGTTTCGCGTAAATCGGACCACGGGTTCCAGAGAGACGCTGTTTATTCGGGTACCTCTCTCTATATATGTTTTGTGTGTGTGTGTGTGTATATCTGCTCATGCATACGAATGAATAAGTTATGTGTATTACATAAACTACAGTGAAAAACCTGTTTTATCTCTCGCGAGAAGAAACGTCGTGATCGGCAGTATTTGAAATCAGAATGCTAAGAACTGGAATGTTGCTAAGACTTTTCTCCGACGTAGCAACGATTCTGCCAACACGACGCCTATATCTTGAGGATCATAATGGATATCTATAATTAAAATGCAAAAAAGATAAACGACTTATTTCTTAATCAAAACCATTTTAAGTAAATGATGCCGCATTGTATAAATGTAGACCTGAATTAACCTACTATATTTAGAAATAGATTAAAAAACAAAATCGTATAGATAAGTTTCTGAATCAAATGAAACCGTATATGTGACATTCTATCCAGCTCAATTACATTAATATTTGGTTGATTTCTTTTAATGCGCTTTACATCATAAGAGAATTTTAGCGTTCTTCTAAATGTTTCTAAAATATACACAGCTCCAGAACGGATTATGTTGTGACATTGTTAATAAGAGGTTACTTAGTAATTTTTGTCTCGTTACTAATTCACAGCAGTTAGAAGTATTTTTTAACATCATCTACAGAGATCGATATCAATTCAATTAATTATCATTGCCCCTTGACAAATTTTGTTGATTATTCCTGTTAAGATTAATACTGCAAATTTTATTAATTACTAGGTTGACACTTTGAAATCAATGTTAGATTCATATGAGAGATACTTTATCTATGATCCACAACAAATTCAAATATAACACCATACGCCATAAGAAATAATACTAATACCATTAAATCTAATACCACGGAACAGAAATATACAACTAAATATTGCACATGTAAAAATTAAAAAAAAATCATGTCCTTTAGAAGGCAAATGTAGATGGTTCAACCTTACATATAAGTGCATTGTAACAAAAACTGCTAACTCACCCTGCAAGGTATATATAGAAAGCTCTATTAACATTAAACAACGACTTTTAGCAGATATACATTCAATTAAAGCGAATATTATGAGCAACCCTACTTCATTGGCTACATATGTAGATAAACTCAAACAAATGCACGTTAAGTATAAATTATGCTGGTCTATTATTGACTTAGCTGCATCATATACACATAAATTGTCTATCTGCTGACTTTGTACACAAGAATCGGTATAGATATTATTATATAAACAAAATAATGTAATTAGTTCCCAATCGGAAGCATTATGAGGACATTAGTTTCGTAAAACTTTTAAACAACATAAGAGATCATCAAGATTCACATTAATATGTTGTGTTTCATATAGTGGTATCATAATAAAATAAGAGGATTGTTATAAATCTAATTAAGATATAATAAAATACAATGAAGATACCGGTTAGTTACCAATCCATCGAAACTATGAGGTAACGATATAAACATTGGTTCATATATGTATATATATATGTATATATATATATATATATATATATAT
>NC_068985.1:94469309-94471578 GCF_001194135.2 Octopus bimaculoides | reverse complement strand
ATTATGTATGTATGTATGTATGTATGTATGTAAATATCGTCGGTAGTCTTCTATCTTTCATCAAATGCATACCTATGTTTGCGTAAGCATATGTATGTCTGCTCAAGTAAAGTGTATCTGTGTATATTTGCCTGTATGTATGTTTGTGTGTGAGTGTGTGTGTGTGTGTGTGTGTGTGTGTGTGTGTGTGTGTGTGTGTGTTTATCCATGTGTGAGTAATCTTTTCTTGCATGTGATCGCAAAAGTATTTCTCTCTTTTGAATTACATTCGTTTCGTGACTCCATTTTGGCATCATGCAAGGTTTGGAATAAAATCGACTTATATGATTATTACGCTTCGCTGTTAAACTTCTGCTTATCTCTGGAAATGTTTGCATTATTCATATTATGCGATCTATATGTGATTAATGACAAATGATAATATAAATTTGCGCAATATGTCCTTTATTTAAGTGTCATTGAATGATAATTAAGATTTCCTTATTCTTTTTTTTTATATTTCTTTAAAGGCTATTAATATTCGACGACCAGCGTTCCTTCTGATAAACAAGTAAGAATTAAAATGCATGTAATAAGATAATTTACAAAACATATTTTTTGCATTGTTGAATGTTTTCTGATAAGCGTGGATGCGCAATGGCCCAGTGGATAGGGCAGCGGACTCGCGGTCGTAGGATCGCGGTTTCGATTCCCAGACCGGGCGTTGTGAGTGTTTATTGAGCGAAAACACCTAAAGTTCCACGAGGCTCCGGCAGGCGATGGTGGCGAACCCTGCTGAGCTCTTTCCCCACAACTTTCTCTCACTCTTCCTATTTCTGCTGTACCTGTATTTCAAAAGGGCCAGCCTTGTCACACTCTGTGTCACGCTGAATCTGCCCGAGAACAACGTTAAGGGTACTCGTGTCTGTGGAGTGCTCAGCCACTTGCACGTTAATTTCACGATCAGGCTGTTCCGTTAATCGGATCAACTTGAACCCTCGTCGTCGTAACCGACGGAGTGCCAACCACCTGATAAGCAGGCTGATATCCTGCCTTCTACATAAAAACACGTAATTGTTCAATATGGCGTTCGAATTTTTCTTTTTACCACCCTGCTATGTTTTTCACATCGAATTGGCTTAATTCTTCTTTTTTTTTTTTTGGTGTTACTTTAAGCGTTTTGAAGTATATTTGATGTCGAATTTTGGAGGGAAATCTAGATGTGATCAGTTGATGATAAAGTCGGTGGTTTTCATTTGATAAGACAGTATATCCATGTTTCAATTATTATAACTCAATTTTTCGAACGCGTTATTGGAATAACCAATTCCTCTATTCAATATTTTCTCATATGAGATAATTTCCTGCTATTATTGCTAATAAATTTTATTATTGTATCGAAGCGGAAAGGCACATTTATTAATGTTGATCATCTGTAATTTTAGCGTCGAATATAGTTAATAGTTGATATGTCATTGGATGTAATATGCTTTCTCATGAGTAAATAGTTTTATTAAGTTAATAATATGATTTTGCAAACAGAAGCGTTAGTGTTACATGAAATTGGAAATCCATCGTATCTATAAAACTTTGACCGTTTGTTTTAATTTATTCGACATCTGCATGCATAGTCAGATTTGAGTCAATCGTATATATCACTGCTGGCATTAAATAATACAGTATTGTGGTTCTAACATTAGTGAATGCATTCTTAAAAGACAAGATGTACCATTTATTTTTGAGATTCTGATCATTGCTTCTGTTTAGCAGCGTAAAGTTTCTTTCTGATAATCAATGCTGCATATTCTAATTTTTTTAAAAATTCTATTATGTATACTTTTTTTCGGTAGGTGAAGATATTTACAAAATTCACTGGAGCAAACTTATCTTTTCAAATTCATTGAACAGAGTATTTTATTCTCATCACGAATTCAACTACAACATATCTGTTATTCTATTGTCATATTGTCAGATTTCACACACATTTTGCCTAACATTTAGCTAGCATTTAGCTAGCATTTGCCTAACATTTAGCTAGCGTCTGAAACCCACTTGTTATTGATAGATAAATAGATAGACAGATAGGTGTAACTATACCTAAAAACGATATATGGATACATACACCCGTACATACACCAGAAGGAAGGCAGTTTGAACATTTGCGAACACACAGGAATGAGAGAGAACATAAAATAATTGTAAATGACAATAAATAATCGTTTCTACAACAATTTATTTTTCCTGAATTTAATTTAACTTTTTTAGTATTGTATGCATATCGATACTGGAA
>NC_068985.1:94467095-94469299 GCF_001194135.2 Octopus bimaculoides | reverse complement strand
ATATATATATATATAGGCACAGAGAGAGGGCGGAGAGGAAGATGAATAGGCAGATAGCATTAAATAGCTGAAGGATTAAAATTACTCAAATGATATACTAAGTATGTCTACCTGCTGGAAGTAACAGTCAAAACTGTTATTTAAAACGCCAAAATACATTCAGAATAACTACACTGTTAACAACTACAGAAATCAATTTGAATGTTTCAGTCTTTTAATGTTATTTTGGGCCTGTAATCTCCCATGACATTGATTCTGTTATTATCATTTTCCAATTGTTACACTAGATACCAACAGTGTCAATGATATCTTCGCAAATATTTTCTCGTGAATTATTATTCTCCTGAATTATTTGCTCCGTATTGAAAATTATTTTCACACTGTTGGCTGCCATGATACGGCGCAAAACGAATCACCTACAGCGCAGACTTAAACGTCACGGCTTGGGGATTTCCATCGTGGTAACGCATGCTGAGCAAGGTGAGGCTATTATGCCAGTCCAGAAACCGGTCCATGTGAGTTCAAATACTTAAATGTACGCTGGGAGATTGTCTTAGCCCGTTTGCCTTCGGTCGGATGATTTCTGTAATTATTATCAGTGTATTTTGGCGATTTAAATAAGAGTTTTGACTGTTATTTCTATCAAGTAGATATACTTATTATGTCCTTTGATTAATTTTATCTATCTATCTATCTATCTATCTATCTATCTATCTATCTATCTATCTATCTATCTATCTATCTATTTGTATATTTATATGTTTCCGTATATTTATGCAAGGTGTGTTTCTGGCTCTCGTTTTTTCACCATCACCACAGTTTGACAAAAGGTGATGCGCCGCTTAACTTCCCACTATATAGTGGTTCGGCCAAAGAGAGCGATAGAGCCCAATAATTGAAACAACACATAAACCACAGAAGGAAACATACACTCCTACATTATGTTTATATGTATTTATAAAGATAATTTATGTCCACATACATGCAGACACTGTGGATAATTAGTAAATTTCTGTTGCATACAACGACTAAACTGATTAATTGCACCATTTTTGTTGATGACGCACCAGGTTTCAATCAACTTGTAGATTACCAGGGTTAAAAAGCACAGTAAGTTATACAATGAAGGAATAACAATATCACATGCAAAAGATATTCTCTTCACAGGCTGAAGAGCTCATAATAGTAACGCTACTAGAAATACAGTGTATATATATTTTTCTTTATGTCTCTTTATGTATATGTATTTTTCCTTACGCCTGTTTCCATGGCGTACACACGTGATCCTTATGAGAACATTGCCCTTAAATTGGACGCCTATTCGTCGGAAGCCTCAATGCTCCCAAGTATGATGATAATGGACAACATGTTTACATTGAACACAGTAGTTGACTGTAAATATCTATAATAGACCCTGAACGGATATAGACAAGTTAGCCACGTCAGGAGATGACAAAAATAGCTAAAGAATTTTGTCTCACTTGTTAACGACTCTATCAACTCACCACCTTCGAAATGTAGCATGCTTATGAATTAAATATGTCTACGCATGTGGTATAACGCTTAGCATGTGGCAATATTTCAATAAATTAAAATATACATTCATATATATAAATTTCATTATGCATAAGAAGAACTATAATCGAAAGACATCTAATAAAGTATTTATACTTACTTACAATATAAATTGCTATTAGTTCAAGAACCATGCTGTTATACTTACTATATATTGAATATGGAAGTATATTATATTTTTCACACTTCAATTAAAATAAATCTTTAATGGAAATGTGTAGTACAACATTCATAAATGAAACTATCAAGTATTTTATATCAATATTGCCTGTGTTGTATTACCTGCAGATAGTTCCCTACTGTCTCTGCCACTTTGCCCGCCCCCCAGGTTTCAGTCATACTGTAACATTTCTTAACTTTCACTCACCCTTGAACGTTAGGTGTGTCTTGAAACGTTATTGCAACAAACATTCAGATCAAAAGCAAACAACTGAAATAATAATAATAATAATAATAATAATAATAATAATAATAATAATAATAATAATAATAATAATAATAATAATAATAATAATAATAATAATAGTAATAATAATAATAATAATAATAATAATAATAATAATATTGGCCTAGACACCTATCTGAAAAACTCTGAGGACTGGATGCTAAAACTTGTCTTAAAATATGAA
>NC_068985.1:94464476-94465481 GCF_001194135.2 Octopus bimaculoides | reverse complement strand
TATATATATATATATATACATATATATATATATATATATACATGCGTATAAGAAGGGATGAGCACTAGGTGGACATCCAATATGCTAGAAAGAGGTCATCAACGTCCCAACCACAAAAGAAAAATCATGTTCTCCAGAAAAAATTCAGCAACAATACCAGACCTCAAGCGGGCAGGACAAAATGAAAAATATATAAAAAAAAATAAAGAATCAATTGTATAACGGTACATGTAAGACTCCAAAAGCTCCAATAAGAACCAATTGCATGAAATATAGAATAGACAACACAT
Source organism: Octopus bimaculoides (assembly GCF_001194135.2). Lineage (NCBI taxonomy): Eukaryota > Metazoa > Mollusca > Cephalopoda > Octopoda > Octopodidae > Octopus > Octopus bimaculoides. The sequence goes on along the minus strand of NC_068985.1, from coordinate 94,465,191 downwards.
CAGAAATTAATAAAAGCAGAAATTGTGGACAAAATGATGACAACGTATGTCATATTACCAGTTAATGTATGCCCCTTGCCCAGAGATAATATAACAGACGTCATAATTACATTGCAAGTATTGTCCATTGGGCAGTTTGCAACAAATATGGACTGGACAGAGCAAAAATCCAACATAAACCCGAAGACATCATGGAGAATGATAATGCAAAGAGCTTATGGGATTTTAAAATTCAGTGTGATAATGAGATAGAGAATAGGAAACGAGACATAGTGTTTATTGAGAAAGAAAGCAAACGATGCCGGGTCATAGATATTGCATGCCCAGCTGACAACAAGGTATGCGATAAGGAAGAAAGAAAAGTTGATAGATATGACAGGTTAGCTTGTGAGGTGAAGCAGTTGTGGTCGATGAAAAAGGTGGTAGTAGTATCAATAATTGTCGGAACCCTGGGAACAATGAGTAGAAATCTCGAGAAGTGCGTGGAACAAATAAGGGCTGCAATAACGGTGGAGCACTTGCAGAAAACAGCACTGCTTGGAACTACTCGAATACTCCGAAAGGTGCTCGAAAAATAAGGGGTGTTACCTTAGTTCACTGGTAGTGAACAGCTGACACTGTAGTACATCTCCAGTGATAGAAGCTATGCAAAGACAATAGTAGTAGTAGTAGTAGTAGTAGTAGTAGTAGTAGTAGTAGTAGTAGTAGTAGTAGT
>NC_068985.1:94462349-94463691 GCF_001194135.2 Octopus bimaculoides | reverse complement strand
AAAAACTTTCAAAATACAAAGACCTGGAAATAAAGATAACTCGAATGTGGAGTCTAAAAACAGAAACAATTCCTATCATAGTAGGTGCCTTAGGTATAATAAAAAAATACTCAGACAAATACATAACAAAAATACCAGGACTTACAAATATATATAACATACAGAAAATTGCACTACTGGGTACTGCACACATTCTACGCAAAACACTTTCAATACAGTAAACATAAAAGCACCACAGCAAACCACAGCACATACCCAAGGCGCACAGAGATGTGCTCGGTAGTGAAGTGAAAGCACGTTATAAAAATAAAACTACTGAACAATAATAATAATAATAATAATAATAATAATAATGATAATAATAATGATAATAACAATAGTTACTTAGCGGCTTTTCATCTGTTCTTATGTTTTTAGTTCAGATGCCGCTATGGTCGACTTTGGAATTCATCCTACCGGAGTTGGTGAAATAAGAGCTAGCTGAGCACTGGGGTGGATGTAACCAACTCCTCCCCCACACCAAAAATCCCTAGCCTTGTGCTAAAATTGGATACCGATATCCTAACCGTAGTTGAATCTATAAAAGTACCCGAAGTAGTTGTACTAGTGGTCGTATTAATAGTGGATCCAGTAGCAACAGCAGCAGTAACAGCATAAGCAGCAGCAGCTGCAGCAGCATCAATAGTAGCAGCAGCAGTAGTAGTAGTAGTAAATAAATGAATGTAGGCAGACAATCGCATAGTAATCGACTTTGTAGATAAAATGAAAGTAACACATGGTATTTCTATTTAAAAATCGATTGAACAAAATCGTTAAATGTCGTATAAAAGTTGTTAAGATTTCCAGTATTGTAAAGAGAGAGGCTCTGTCTAATTTCGGCCACATTTAACTAGATTTACGTAAATGTGTCGTTAGAATACTATGTGGCTTTCTTGTAGAGTGGTCTCTCAGAAATTACTATCCTCTTCTCCTCATCATCACCCCCCTTATTATTATTATTATTATTATTATTCAGTAGTTTTATTTTTATAACGTGCTTTCACTTCACTACCGAGCGCAGCTCTGTGCGCCTTGGGTATGTGCTGTGGTTTGCTGTGGTTCTCTTATGTTTACTGTATTGAAAGTGTTTTGCGTAGGATGTGTGCAGTACCCAGTAGTGCAATTTTCTGTATGTTATATATATTTGTAAGTCCTGCTATTTTTGTTATGTATTTGTCTGAATATTTTTTTATTATACCTAAGGCACCTACTATGATAGGAATTGTTTCTGTTTTTAGATTCCACATTCGAGTTATCTCTATTTCCAGGTCTTTGTATTTTGAAAGTTTTTCCATTTCTTTTA
>NC_068985.1:94455536-94460766 GCF_001194135.2 Octopus bimaculoides | reverse complement strand
CGTATTTGTTAGGTAGATTGATTTCTTGTTTGTATTTGTCAGCTTCCTTAAATACTGAAAACAGTTTTTTGTTTTGCTCGTGTTTTGTGGCTATTTGTATTAGTTTCCCTTGCTTCCGGAGTAGGTATTTTTGCAGTCCTATGGTGGTTATTTTATAATAGTTTTCTAGCTGTATAAGACCCCTGCCACCTTCTGTGCGTTGTATATATAGCCTTTCTATGTCAGATTTTGGGTGGTGCATCCTATATCCTGTCATTATTTTTATCATTGTTATTATTATTATTATTATTATTATTATTATTATTATTATTATTATTAATATTGATTTTTGATGTATTTTGCATGAGAACGATTTCCAGCTGTCAAATTTATTTAGTATTTTGTCGCGTTTCCATAGAAACTCATCATACGCCTGAAATTATATGTGTGTTTGTGTATGTGTGTGTATGTGTGTATGTGTATGTGTGTGTGTGTGTGTGTGTGTGGTTGTGTGTGTGTGTGTAATATGACTATTAATGGTTATGTAGATGTGTTTGATTGTGTGTAGTTGAAGGTATAAAATCTTCGACAACATAATTTGTACAGGAGTGCAACCTCCTTAACGTTATTTGCAATGTCATCGTACGAGATGCAAAAGATGATCAGTTCCGTGCAGTCCATTGAAAAAGTTGCTGATATGGAAGTGAATACCACCTTTGAGCGGGAAAATGTTATAGGTGTCAAACACAATTTTACAGGCACGGACCATATACACAAACAAGCATTAAAACAAATCATTCGAGATATGTCGTGCAAATATATTCTTTTTACTCTAGGGACAAAGCCTGAAATTTAGTGGGACGAGGGGCCAGTCAATTAGATCGACCCCAATATGCAACTGGTACTTAATGTATCGAGCTCGAAAGGGTGAAACCCAAGGTCGTCCTCGGCGGAATTTGAACTCAGAACTTAAATATAGACGAAATACCGCTAAGCATTTCGCCCCGCGTGCTAACGTTTCTTATTTCTTTACTGCTCACAAGGGGCTACACACAGAGGGGCCAAACAGAGACAGACAAGCCGGTTAGAACGTAAAGACAGACAAAATACCGCTAAGCATTTCGCCCGGCGTGCTAATGTTTCTTATTTCTTATTACTAAGCATTTCGTCCGCGTGCTAACGATTCTGCCAGCTCGCCGCATAAACATTTTGCAATCTTCTCTGGTGTAGATGAATTTAACAGAGAATTTCTTTATTATAATGATCAATGTGTCTGTCATGCTTCCGGAAGATGTTCATTTGTGTCGCATTTATGGCGTTCAACGTTTTACATCTCAGAGACTTAAGCCAATGTTCTCTATGTTATCTACACATGGAGTTATAACGTTAAGATAATGTACATCATATCTCCCGAAAATTTTATATTGCTATAGTGAATATATACATACATACATACATACATAAATACATATAAGATCGCTAGCCACTACACATTCTCTTTGTTTCTTTCTGTGTTCCTTTCTGTGGAAGAGCATAGGCTCGAAACGTTAACGACTTTTCCACTTCCCGAGCGTTATACTAATACATCTGTTTGCTGTCCACACCACATGTCTTCGTGTTTTGTTTTTCTTTTTGTGAATTCTCCCTATATATATATATATAAATAGATAGATAGATAGATAGATAGATATATAGATAGATAGATAGATAGATAGATGGATATGAAATACAAATAGATAAAACGGTTTCTGCTGTTTACAGCTTAGGGTAGTATCAATAATATTAGGAATGACAATGAACCTATTTTTTCTTCATATCATTATTTACATTGCAATAAATTTCCAATTTTTTCAAAGGAAATGAAATCGAATAAATGCTACATCAATCCTTTTATCTGGTTAATATTGCTCTGTTGTATATCGCTGGAGCTTCAGTCACTGCTTCTCTATTGTTAGTGTGTAAAGCATGTACAAAAGAAAGAAGAAAAAGACGACCAGATGCAAGGATTTCCGTATACTTTCATATTTTAATTGTCTTTTATGTAATTTGAAGGCGTTTTTTCTTCTGTACATATCAGAACAAATCATGAAAAGATAACGTCATTACTTAACCTACCAACAGCAATAATAATAATAATAATAATAATAATAATAATAATGGAAAAACTTTCAAAATACAAAGACCTGGAAATAGAGATAACTCGAATGTGGAATCTAAAAACAGAAACAATTCCTATCATAGTAGGTGCCTTAGGTATAATAAAAAAATATTCAGACAAATACATAACAAAAACACCAGGACTTACAAATATATATATAACATACAGAAAATTGCACTACTGGGTATTGCACACATTCTACGCAAAACACTTTCAATACAGTAACCATAAGAGCACCACAGCAAACCACAGCACATACCCAAGGCGCACAGAGCTGCGCTCGGTAGTGAAGTGAAAGCACGTTATAAAAATAAAACTACTGAACAATAATAATAATAATGATGATGATGATGATGATGATGATGATGACGATGACGATGACGATGATGATGATGATGATGATGATGATGATGATGATGATGATGATGACGATAATGACGATCATGATGATGATAATGATGATGGTGGTGGTGATGTTATGATGGGTTTCAGAAAAAAAATCTGCTCAATCATCGTATATTTGCTTGTTAGTTGTTTCACCTTAGCCAGTTGTGCATGTCCATTATTGGCTGACGATATGTGCATCTGCACGTATTGTTGTAGCAGAAAATGTGGGTGCTGATGTCAAGAAAGAGAAATATAAAGGGTGTGACAAAAGAAAAGATCAATGGTGGGAAAGAAGAATACAGGCGGGGTTAGATATGCTCTCGAAGCGCATTTCTGCGTTGGACCGAAAAGAGAAAGGGGAGCTTAAGAGTGAACACAAATACAGGGCACTGAACACGATGTATGGTATTGAAAGAAAGTGGTAATGGAGGATCTGAAGCAGTGTATCGTTGCAAATAAAGTAAAGACGTTAAGATACGACCAAAGAATGAAGGGCTACCAGAAGAATAGGTTATTCAGAGTAGATCAGAAGAGATTCTATAAATAAATAAATGGAGAGTGTAGAGATGAAAAGTTGATACCAGATAACCATTGAAAGTCAAAGGTTCTGGAGTGACATATGGAACAAAGACAAGGAGCGCAAGAACAATGCCGAATGGTTGCAAGGACTGAAACAAACAGCAGTCTGTCCAAAACAGGGAGAACTAGTCATTTCTGTTTGGGAAGTGAAGGAAATCAGCAAAACGTGGGCAATTGGAAGGCTCCGGGACCAGATGGAGTCCAAAGCTACTGGATGAAAAGATTTGGTGAATGTCATGCACAAAAAGCTGCACAACTCAACACCTTGTTAATGCTGATCAAGTAACACCAGAGTTGTTGACAATGGGTAGGACAGCACTGTGCTTGAAAAACAACGAAAAAGGCAATACGGTAGACAATTATTGGCCGATATCCTGCTTGCCATTTAAGTGGAAATTATTGACTGGAATAGTCGCAGAGTCAATGTACGGACATTTGGAAAAATGGTGCCCTGCCACACGAGCAGAAGCGTTGTAAGCGCAAGTGCAGAGGTTCCAAGGATCATATCCTGGTAGGCAAAACTGTACTTAGAGAATGCAAGAGGAGGAAAAGTATCTTAATGCATACGATATGATCCCACATTCTTGGAGTATGGGATTGTATGTATGTGTATATATATATTATTCATTATTTATTATTGAACTGAAAGCGACGCGTCCATTTTCAAGTAAATATGTATATATACACACACACGCACACACACACACATATATAACTTATAGGGTAGCGTTGTGGTAGATCTCCGTCGTTCGATGATATGCATTCACTTGTTCATTCAAACGAATAAAAAGATTAATTTCTGGTGAATTAAAATGTAAGTAAATGATCGTTTAAGCGAATTTGCATGAAGTAAGAACCTGACAGCGGGTTACAAGAATGACATGAGTGAAAAGAGTAGCAAGAGTTCACCTTCCGAAATAATTGTAATATTCGTTTAACGGGCGTCTATGCTTATTACATCTATTTAGTTTCACTCACAAAAGATGCTGGATTGCATGCAGACTATTGAAAATGTCATATGTCCTCTGCATATTCGTTCGACTAAGACTTTTGAACGAGGTGGCCGACATGACCGAAATTTAAAGCGATTCATTTCACGTTGCATAGAAATTTATGCCGTTGTACGCAATAAATCTTACGACCATTCACCTTTTAGGGTTTTACAATTTCAGTCATAATCTAAAGACATACGCTCGCGAAGATGAAGTGATCGTCTACATTTTACTTAGCTGTTCCAGGCACACATACATACACATACACGCTCATACACAGACAGACACACACACACTAATACACGTATATTTATATAGATATATGTGTGTGTGTGAAAGTGTGTGTGTATAAAATATACAGCAAATACACTTCACTCTATCTGCATATATACTCTCAACACAGTGACTCAGTTTGTTTCGGAGGGCATTTCTAAAATATGATAATGTCCAAACATCAATAGTGACAATTTTCGGTCATATGAGCGAGTTCTCTCGCTTTGTCGGAGACACTCTTTGTTCTTAAGCACTTCATGTTGTGTACCAAGCTTTCCGAGGACGTTAACCCATATCAAATTAACCATGTAACTAAACTCATATGCTCTGTATGTGAGACCGATAATGTTTACACTGCTAAAGCTGCTTTTATTTATTATAATAGTTTAATATTTTATCTGTTAGGAATTTCAACAGTCTTTTTTTGCTTATTTTAGTTTCCTTTTCTATTATATTGTGCTTATGTCGAATCCATTACTTGTGAATGAAATTCAGTAGATACACAAAATATTAGCTCCGCCTTTTACACATATGAAACTAACATCTACGCGTAGATGTTATTGTTGTTATTGTTATTATTATTATTATTATTATTAGTATTATTACGCTTTACTCTCTTTTACTTGTTTCAGTCATTTGACTCTGGCCATGCTGGAGCACCGCCTTTAGTCGAGCAAATCGACCCCAGGACTTATTCTTTCTAAGCCTAGTACTTATTATATCGATCTCTTTAACCGAACCGCTATGTTATGGGGACGTAAACACACCAGCATCGGCTGTCAAGCGATGTTGGGAGGACAAACAGAGACACACAAACATACACACACATACATGTATATATACATATATATGTATATATATA
>NC_068985.1:94452879-94454184 GCF_001194135.2 Octopus bimaculoides | reverse complement strand
GTTATATATATTTGTAAGTCCTGGTATTTTTGTTATGTATTTGTCTGAATATTTTATTATTATTATTATTATTATTATTATTATTATTATTATTATTATTATTATTATTATTATTATCATTATTATTATTATTATTATTATTATTATTAGTAGTATTATTATTATTATTATTATTATTATTATTATTATTATTATCCTTTCATTTCCAATGCAAACCTCAATGCAGTAAATCGATTTTCTCAAAGGACGGATGGCATTTGTGCTTTCTCACACTTTTGTGTGCTCGCAGTATTCCTGTAGTCATTAAGACTGTGCCAACATCAGCCTGTATAAATGTCATCAGTATTGTCGTATTTGTTCACTTTAATCGTTCGTAACAAAAAAAGACGAGGATGTACACAGAATTTAATATTGACATATCTAGTAGAGACCTCGACACTTAAGCAGCGAAACATTTTACAATATGTGCGTTTTAACATATATATATGCGATTAAAATTACACCAATGATAAATATTACGTCGATATTACGATTGTGAGGTTGTGAGCTCGAACCGCGGACCGGAATGCGTGTCGTGTTCTTGAGCAAGACACTTTATTTCACTGTAGAAGTGAGTTGCGACGTCACTGGTGTGAAGCTGTATTGGCTCCTTTGCCTTTCCCTTGGATGACATCGGTGGTGTGGAGAGGAGAGGCTAGTATGCATGGGCGACTGCTGACCTTCCATAAACAACCTTGCCCGGACTTGTGCCTCGGAGGGTAACTTTATAGGTGCAACCTTATGTTCATGACCGAAGGGGTCTCAGCATATATATATATATATATATATATATATATATATATGAGAGAGAATGTTGCAGTTGTTACCTCACCCGTTATACACCGTGATTTCGGCAGGGCTCAACCCTCCAGACTTCAAATAGGAGCTGAGTTCTTCATTTTCATTATCATCACCACCATGAACTTGTTCTTCTTAGTTGAGAGAGAGAAAGAGATAGAGAGAGAGAATGAGAGAGCTAGAGAAAGTGAGTCAGTGAGTGAGCGAGTGGGTGAGTATGAGAGAGTATGAGATAACAGGAAGAGCTCGATTGGTAGATAGGGAGACAGAGAGTGAACACAACTTTTTGGGGTGTATGTAATACAGATTTATTGAGTTATTGAATACAATAATAGCTAATAATTGTTGTTAAGTTTCTGTTAGAGGTCTAGAGAATGTAAATACATATTTGTCTCGTGTAGTCATGTATGTTCATACCTTACTTATATTCCTTAACATTATCGATTATATGATTGACTAATTTTATAT
>NC_068985.1:94442879-94447879 GCF_001194135.2 Octopus bimaculoides | reverse complement strand
TTGCTGGTTACTTCTACGTTTTTCCTCCTTTTGTAAAGGTATTTAGCCAATCTTCTAAGCTGTTTTCACAGCCATTCTTCTGAGTTCGAGATTTACTTCAGATGAAAGAGCTCTATGAGAAAAATTGTATGGTGACAACCTTGTCAAAAATATGAGCTACAAAATATTGTGCCGATTTAAGTGATGAAGATGTTAATTTTAAGGAACCGGATTCAATTTTCTTGTGCCTAGAGTAGAAAAGATTATTATCAATATCATTTATGCCAAAGTCAGCTCGGTGTAAAAATCGATATCCTTATTATTTTATCGGTTGTAATTTTGTAGAAAATTTTAATTATTTTCTCAGAAATGGAACGCTTACAATTTAAGATATGGTATTTTCATCCATTTTCTTCTTTATTTCTTACTTAACTGAGACTGATTTGGTTACGTTTTAATATAGGACTTGATTCGAAATTATAATTATTTAGAGATTCCATAAAGTGAGCGGGAAGATACAAAGTTACCAAATTATTTTTGACAAAATTTTATGTCTGAGGTGTTCCCTTTATCACGCTACTAATTATACGTAACTTTCCAGACGGTGTTTTGATTTGAGACCGTGTATTTCTTTGTCTGGATATTCCGCATTCGCTAGCGTACAATGTCGCTCAAGTTGACTTTTTCTTTTATCATTGAGGATTGATATACTAAGTACTAGTCGATGTAATCGGCTCGGCCTCCCATAAATCTGCTGACGTTTGCCAAAACTGGAACCAATTAATTTGTTTCTCTTATTTTTCGAAGTAGAAACTAACAGAGAAATATTAGAAGCTTTGTATATTGGCCTCCATTGCAATCCGATGCATGCAAAGAATTGAAGACTTGTCCTGGGTGTTTGATGCTTTTGCATAGAAGATTTAAACATATTCAACACATTTTATGTCATCTTTCTTCTATAATGGGCTAACAGATGTAAATTAGAGGTGAAGCGGTTCACGAATATATGCCATTACATCCTTTAAAATTGTCAAACTGTTGAAGCTTGTGCTTAATATTCATAGCATTTGCAACACATGAACTCAATTTACATGAAAAATTATTGTTTATATATTATTCACTTATATCAATAAAAAAACTTTATAGAAATACATGGGATTAACTTACCTTATCTCAGATCTTTAAATGGCAATCATCCATTTTCACCTGGAATCTTTTATTTAATTTCTGGAGATTAATAAGAATGATAAACGATAAAAGAAATTCTATAAGGAATTTCCATGTTACCAAACCTCTCTATACGAGTATATCCGCTATTAACAGATCATTTCAACTTAACCATAAGTTATACAAAATGTTACAGGCAAAATATAAATCAGTGGCTCTGCAGAAAAACAGTTTAAAGTACAATCGACAATATAATAAATGAACTTATTTAAAGAAAGTTCATCGATTTAACCAGGATTTCAGAATGTGTATGGGATAAGTAATTCGTATTAAAATCAGACCACGAATTAATATGACTCAAACTGAGAATATTTTGTTTAAGCTGAGTTTGAAATCGCAGGGTGAAAAGAGACAAAGTGATACATATAATTATAGCTAGGAGAAATAAATATCTTACAAGACATAGAAAGGTGCAAGAAATTTGTGTGAGAGATCTACAGAAGAGGTAGACAACTATGAAAATCTGATCTTAATGCTAGAAATGACAGATATGAATATGTTCCTGCTGTAATCGATAGCTTTAAAGTGATGAATTGGTACATAGATAAACTGAAGGACTTGGAAAAAAGAAAGAAAAAGTTTTCTTCGACGACGGAAAACGCGGTAACTGATATCAATATACAATGGCTAACAATTTAATAAAAGTGTCTACTAGACAAAAATAAGTAGATTCTAAGCAATAGCAGCTGAGTAGATTAAAACGAATCACAAAGAAAATATAAAACATATTTCTACCTCTAGCAGGAAATAAATTCAAACTTAAACGAGAATAGAAGAGAGAGCAAATCAGAACATACTTCCTGAGTACACTTATGAAATTACTATTTGAAATCCACTGAATGACCAAATGATTGCAAAATTCCTATGGAATTATATAAAGCAAACTGAAAGATCAGTCTGAAAACGAAAATATAATGTCTCATTGTAACAGCAGGAGATTACTAGCTGATGTTAACATAAAAATAAAATAATGAACAAGCGGTTGATATCAAGTGCAGAAAAGTCTAGCAACGTGATGAGATAAATGATGACAAATCACTTTTCACTGTCCAATCCTTCGAAATTCAGAGTGAGTGTATCTATAAATATGATTGAGTTGCCAACTATTTCTGTTAGATAATATGACCTTTGCTGCACTAATTAAGGAAAAGCGTTTTCGGATTATCAATGTTATCAAAATAATCTATATGGATATAATTATTAGCAACACCAACTTAAGAACCTCCAGTCCGACAAACATTTTGATAATCTATTCTTGAAGACATCACAAGCAAGGAAATGGAGAAACCAATAAAGTAAATGCATCTTATGAGACTTACAATGGAAATGAGCTCCTTAGGTAGAAAGAAAGTAGAAGTCTATGTATGTATAATGTGTTAGGACTCTATGATAACAAGAAGAAGAAAAAGTGGACGAAAATGACTTTTATAGATCTAAACAAACAAATCATTATGACTGCTGGTATGATCCTCCACGCCACGTGAGATTTTTTCAATTCGATAGCACAACTCACATAATATATTATCTGCAGTTCAGGAGCGTACAATAATAATAATAATAATAATAATAATAATAATAATAATAATAATAATAATAATAATAATAATAATAATAATAATAATAGGTGCCTAGGTTTGATAAAAAAAAGGTACGTCAGAAACATCTAGATAAGTTCCCAGGAGAACCATGTCTCAAAGAAATCCAAAAGATTGCGCTGACAAATACTGCCCACATCCTTAGAAAAATCCTATCCATTGACATGTCTGTGTTGTTTTACATGAATATATTTCACTAACTCCCCTCTCCAAGCTTTCAAGCAAACTGTAACATCTGTTATCCTTCACTCACCCTAGGAAGCCAGGTGTGACTAGGCAAGTAACTGTAACAAAGATGCAGATTAAAACTAAAACTAGAAAAAAAAAAGAAATAATAATAATAATAATAATAATAATAATAATAATAATAATAATAATAATAATAATAATAATAATAATAATAATAATAATAATAATAAAAAAAGCAATTTATGTGGAGGAAAATATCCGACATAGAGTTGTAGAAACAGAAATAATCATAAAACGGAAATTGAAACAGAAACGATTCGCCTAAGATCAGCGATTTCGGAATGCTGAAAATACCTGTAAACATACGTGTGACCTCACAATTGTGCCAATATACATATCGTACATGAAATAGCACGGTCAATAAATTATTTTCAATATTATTGAAAAGAAAAAAAAAAGTTGATCTGAAGAGAATTCACCTTTATTTAGAAGAAAGAATATTCGATCTACTGGCGAAATTCTATAAATTTTATATTTGTCAAGACCATTTACTCGAATGTTGCACTTTAACGAAGCCAAAAATATCGAACACAGTCAAAAGACAAATTGAAACTATATAATTGAAAAGAGCAGTGTTATGTGAATCTATTAATTTATACATCGATATAGAAATAAAAAAAAAAAATTAAACGTGGAATTTCTGTGGGTCACAGCAGGCGTGATGATTATACTTGAACAGAGAAAGAGAGAATTGGAGAGAGAACTCTAAGAGGAAGGTGAAAAAGCAACAGCTTCTCGGTCACCAGTTACTTTTCGTTAAATGCTTGCGGCATTTGAATTACAGCTGTCATTCCCATGGTTACCGATTTCATTGACGTCACATAATGATCTATTAATGATCTATTACGTCAGAACAGAACAAAAGTTCGGTTGCTAATGGCAACTGCAGCTGCAGCAATTTCAATAACGCTGTCCGCACTATATCCACGACAAACGCGGTCTACTTTTGTTGTCTTTTTAAGCAGTGCTAACGACGTCAGTGATAGCAACAACAGCGAAAATAATGGCAGTAACATCCACATTGAAAAATAACACGCCAGACGTTTGCTCCGCTTACTTCTAAATAGTATGTTGTTACAAAGCTGTCGCTTCAGTAGACGCCACATTGACTTTATAAGAATGAGGTTATCAGCATCTACTAAAGTACAGTGCCGAGACCTTGGGTTCATAAAGCCGGCTAATATGGAGGCGTTTTCCTCTTAACTGGAGACATGTTAGACGTAGGACTATTTATTTGCTGATGAGCAGATAAGACTATCGAGAAATCAAGTATTTTGGTCAAGGATACAAAGCACTACCCTGTCTAGGAATTGAAACCAGTGTGTTACGATTGTGTGAGCAATGCACTAAAAGGAAGTCCACCTTCCTTTACTCAACAATTTATACATTTCATCAAGTAATCACTGGAGAAAAGACAACGGTAATGCACAAAGCTAGGCCCCCTAGCAGAGAGAAACAGAGGCAATTATCAACAAACTGGACAAGGTGTTGTTTTCTTATGTTATTAGATTTCTATAAAATAATATACAACAAAATACAGACAGGATATCTTAACTACAAATGTCTGTGAATCCAATATTTTCGTGAATGTTCCTTTCTTTCTCTCAAGAAAGGGGCAGAAAAGAAAGTCATTCAAATGCTTTAAACCATTGTTGCATAGGGTATTTCCATTTATTGATTAGGTATAAATATTTGTATGTCTGTTAGAGGTCTGTATGTCTGAGTCAGGACATTACCCAGGTTTTAGTTTCTGTGTATAAGTGTGTGCTTATGCAAGGCAGCAAGCTGGCTGAGTAGTTAGCACGCCGGGCGAAATTCTTAACGGTATTTCGTCTGCCGTTACATTCTGAGTTCAAATTCCGCCGAGGTCAAATTTGCTTTCCATCCTTTCGGGATCGATTAAATAAGTACCTTTATCGGTAAAACCAATTATCATCATATTTATGATTA
>NC_068985.1:94441315-94442843 GCF_001194135.2 Octopus bimaculoides | reverse complement strand
ATATATATATAAAAAATATTGTAAATGATAATTATTGCAAACGGGTAAAAACTACAATTAAGAAAAAACTAATTATTTAATATTTATGAATAGAAATGCCTAAGTGGTTTCACAATTAGTAAGCGGCAGTTTATTCCTTAATAATATGACAACAGGATATGATACATATTTTCCGATTCAAAGACATTTTGTGCGCGGTGCAATATAACAAAAACAGGGAGAAGTAAAATTGGGAGAGTTTGATCTCCTTAGAGTGCTGTCTGCTAGGAAGGGTGCTAGGATGATAAGAAACCATTCATATTGATATCATTAAAATATCACAAGATATCAAATAATTGAGTCGAGTCCGTTACATGTGAACAACATTGTAGGAATATGGAAACTCATGCCTTAAAGATAGTGTTTCTCTTTTGAAAAATCTAAGCATACATTTCCCACTTAATATTTTGCCATATCTATACCAACCCGAAATATTCAGGATTTATATTAAATAATGGTTAATAAAAAAAAACCGTCTGTTTCTACTTTATTCCTCCCTAGATGTTTTTTTTTTGTTTTTCGTGGCGGGTGTGGTCCCTTTTTCTAAACTTCTAGTGTTCTCAGAGATTTTCACGTATTCGTGAATTCAATAATTCTAATTACATTAATAAGAACACATCTGTCGCATTATTCGAACGAAATCACCTTCATAGTACGATGTCGCTTTACAAAGTTGTCACGTAAGATACTGAAAATGCTAAACAGATGATTTAGTTACCTACGTGTATAAACTCATTTTTCTTTCGGATTTTTAGTGTTGCTCGCTTATTATTCGTCTCACTACATTGTCCCCAATACTAACATCAGTTAACGTAGCTCTCAGTGTAAAAGCAAATCCCCTTCTCTGATATAATCTAGAGAGATCGTTCCTAATATCTACAACTTATTAAGGTTACAAATACTCGAAGTAATCAAAACAGATTCTCAATAAAAACAGCAATATACGTTAGGGGTTTTATATATAAACCCCACACACCAAAAAACCATACTTTTACATAAAACATGCTTTGTGATCTAAAAACAGTACTCATATTCTCGCACAATTAAATACATTAATGCCCAACTCATTAATGTTAGTAAATATTTGAACAAAATCTAAAAAGTTCATTGCTAAATGCTTATACATTGAAGGTACAAATACTGGTCTAATACTTGAGGCACGCCACATATATTTTTATTTTATTCTGTCAAGAATGTAGTCCATCTGATGCATTAGTTTCCTCCAAACATTATTTGGTCAATATAAATAACTCAGGCTTTGATAAAGTTAATGAATCTACGCTTGCGGTTACATGCAAAAGTTAAGTTATAACATTTAACCGCTATGTACACATATACATATTTCAACGAACACACACACACACACTCACACACACACACACACACACATATATATATATATAAACATATGAGTACATATGTATATATGTATGTATGCATGTATGCATATGTATATATATATATATATATATATACACACACACACACA
>NC_068985.1:94439451-94440863 GCF_001194135.2 Octopus bimaculoides | reverse complement strand
AGATAGATAGATAGATAGATATCCGAAATAGATAATTCATTTTGCTGAAATGAGATGGGAAAACATTTTGAAGGAAACAGCCACAGGCACAGGAATGTATAAGTATAGATGTGTAAAAAATATAGACAATGCTCTAAAATGAAAATAATTAAGAAAATTATATAAAAGAGAGTACGAAATTTATAATGGTTATTTATATATAAGTAGAAAATATTAGAAAAGTCATTAAGCAGAATAAAATTAACAGAAATGTAACGAAACATAAGATTAATAGCGAAAAGTAGGTCATCACTAGAGTGCATATAAATGACCAAAGTTTTTACTTTGATATAGTAAATAAAACAAAAAAAAAACAGAAGCACAATAGCAATATTGAAAGAAAAATGGTATGATGTATTATATAAACTTACAAATGAATGTACACATATATGTTAGGGGCTGGAGTGTGCATACACAAATATATATGCAAAAGCGAGTATGCATGCTTGTGTGATGTCAGATATGTGTATATATACATATCTATATATATATATATATATGCATGCATACATATACATATGTAAATAAATAAATAAATAAATACACACACACACATGCACACACACATATATTGTTATGTCTCAACGCTACTGCTATCCAACACCTTCGGATGATCTCTACTCAACCCCTCCACAACTGCTACTCGACTGCTACTCAACAGCTATATATATACGACGGGCTTCTCCAGTTTCCGTCTAACACATCCTCACACAGGGCTTTGGTTGGGCTGAGACTATAGTACAAGGCATTTGCTCAATATGACATGCAATGAGACTAAACCCGAAACCACATCATTAGGAAACAATCTTCTTCTCACACACCGACGTACATTGGACAATTTCCTCGTAATGTCGAGCTAGAAGCAGAAAGCGGCCAAACTATCATAGAAAAGAGAAAAATAGTTTTAGTCCGAGCAATACTTTTGAAACGTTATAGTGACATTTTACAGTCCTGTGGCACTCGAGATGTTTTCAGATGAATCCTCAAAACAAGACCTATGATAAATCCCATCATATGTATTGTGCCTTTAATTTAAGTCAACCCTAACCCCATTCCATTGATGGTTCAGCAACCTTTGAAAATTCTCCTTCTTGGCTCAGTTTGTATGACATTGACGTCACATAAGATGCGCTATGCTATTACACAAGTCTATGAAATACTTTGATGCTAACATAATTGAATGCAGCAAAGTTTCATGGAAAGAAGCATTTAAAAACTTGTGGAGTTCCGATGGAAGCAAAGTTATTCACCCTTGGTTATGGTTGCTGTGGACTTGTAAAACAGGTGTGTATAGTGGTTGCATATTTTCCATATGAACACACACGTGTGTGTTTGCGTGTGTTTATGTATATATATACATATATATATATATA
>NC_068985.1:94434158-94438705 GCF_001194135.2 Octopus bimaculoides | reverse complement strand
ATATATATATATATATATAAATGTCGGGCGTCTGCTTGTTGACTTTGAATTCATTCAATTATTATAAATCAACTATTTAAGCTATTCTCTAATTAACTAAACGATTGTTTCAACAATTTCTTCAGAGATCAATCATTTTTGCAGAAGAGTTTATCTCTGCAGTGTGATTATTATTGATAACGTGCTCGTATATACTCTACTTCTGAGACAAATTGATTCATCGTTATTTCCTTCATTCTTTATTGTTTAGAGTGTTTGTTTTATATATGTGGAAATAATTGTATATTTGTGCCGTTTTACTTATTGGTTTCTGATTTTGTGTTTCATTATCAGTGATAATGCTTAAGGAGTGAGCTGATGGAATCGATAACGTGTTGGCCAATATATTTAGCAGCATTTTCGTAAGCTCTGTGTTCAAATTCCGGTGAAGTCGATTTTGCATTTTTGTCTTTTCAAGTACAGAACTAGTAGAATTTGAAAACTTTGGCTGATGTAATGGACACTCCAATTCCTTTAAAATTGGTGGTCTTGTGTCAAAATATAAAAGTGTTCTGAATAACTATTCGTGTATTTTGTCTCTGTAAAATGGGGAGAAATACAGATATGTCAAATATCATACATTGTAAATATTTCTTTTATTAAAATGTTCCCTGCCTCTAGAGAATATGTCATATTTACCATATTTACATAACGGTAATTAAGTATTGCGACATATTACAAAGGGAGATAATCACAAATCTCGATTACACACACCGATGTATATATATACAAACAAATATACAAAAATAAGTATAGACAGAAATACATACTCTCTCTCACACAAAGAACACACACACACATATATACAGACATACACATTTATATGCATACATAGATAATAGATACTTGCATATATATATACATCTTCACAAAGATACACATACATATATGCACACACATACAAACACACGTATATGCACAATTCCCTACATATATTTTATGCACACGCACACATATAAAAGAAATAGGAAACGACTCTGAATATTTAAAAACAATTGTGGGGTAAATAGTCCATAAACATTTTATAGCATACATAGCTTTGATTTCCGAGGCAGTGTTCGGTTGATGCTTTCATGGGGATTCAAAATTGTTGCATTAATAATTCCGCTAGCTTAGGTACTATTTTCGTTTAATTTTTTCTGTATTTATGAATAAAATATTCTTCTTTGTTTTTCCGAAAATGTACATTTTTTCTGTCCACATTAAAAAAAAAAAATGTGGAAAAAATATTCACTACATTTTGTATTTGTAATGGAGGATGCATTAATATGTTGCATATGTACTTTTACTATCTCATATAATCCAATGCCATTTTATTCAATGTAGTATTCTGGACGAGCGACACAGTTAATCAGGTTCCTAGATTTACAATTCCTATTTGGATACATTTCAAAAATATTGTTAAAGGTGATTTGTTCATTTTCTTCAATATAATCTATCTTCCAAAACGAGATTCACGAGATTTCTGAAAACTTGGTTGATTCTTTTGTTGTAAATATAGTTTTAGTTAAAAGCATTTTTAAGTTGGGTGCTTGCGTCTGGTATATATTATTTCTGATTCTGTTATTAGTCCGCTCATTTTTTAGGACTGTTGAAGAATTGGGAGATAACTTTTAGCAGTATCAAGAATGTCGTGGTTTCTTGGTTTATGGGTGAAGAAAAACGGAATGCATACGCGCTCATTTATATTTGATTGTGTTTGTTCTTTCGAAGTCTGTAGTTTGGGCGTTTTTTTTTTTTTTGCTTTGATAAGAAGAATAGTGAAGTTTTTGCTTCCTCTAAAAAAAATCAATTATTGCAATTTTTTTATTCTTCAATATTGTATCCGTTATTATATTGCAAACTGGTTTTGCCTTATTAAAAGGTGTGTTTCCTCTTACATGTGAGACATGGAAAGAATGAAAAATCGGGTATTATTGTGTGTTGGTTTATAGAAAAGAATTGTTTTGACATTGACATTTTCTTTAATAAGAATTATGTCGAAAATCGGTAGTTCCTTAATGAGTTATTCTATAGAAGATTTTATTGAGACATGTAGGTCATTTAAAAGTGGGTGAACGATTTTTAGGTCTTTAAAATTTTTGCTTCAAGATATGAAGCGGTCATCTAATTATTGTTTTTTATTGTTTCCAATTGATCATTGTGGAAACGAATATTGTAAGTAAAATTTTCTGGTAATTTAGAATAGAGTTCGTCCTCTAAGAATTACGAATGTTGCATAGGTAGTGGCTACTTTTTTACCCATCAGCGTGTATATATACTTGTGTATCTCTATATAAGCGTGTGTAAGTCTTAATCGTTAGGGTATTGGACGCAGGTTTGTAAGAATGTCTCCGATACCTGGGCCGTGTGACATACTGTGGTCTTGAGAAAAGTATCTCACTTAACGTTCTTCCAGTTCAGTTAACTGCTACAAATGAGCAATTCAACGACGAACCAGCATCCTTTGCAGGCAGGGTGGGGTATATAGGCAAGAGAATCCACCCCTAAGCTCCTTACAGATTAATGTGAACTGGCCACATCTAGAAATACACACACACACACACACACACACTATAAATATATACATTTACTGTTGGTGGATATGGGGGTTGTGGGGGTATTTTCGTAGTTCAGAAGCTCTTTCTACATATTGGACAACAAACTCTTGAATGGTAGTTTCATGATTTCTAAACACCTAATGTTTCGTAAAAATCTATTGGTCTATAAGCATTTAATTATGAAGATGGAGAATCTATGAGAAAAGAGGTTTCTATAAATTTTTCAAACACACGCACACAAACAAACGCACATAAAATGTCTTGTCACGGAAGTAATGTATGTTTCTGCGAAAGCTTATCTATATGAAACTATTATCGTTACCTTGATATAAATTTTCGGCCATGTCACTCAGTCACTTTGTGCTCCAAATATTATATAATATTTCACTGATCTGGCAGAATTATCAGAACCTCGGGCAGGGGGATTTCGTTGTTCTTACATTCTGAGTTCAAAATCCGACCAGGTTGACTATTCCTTCATTTCGGGTTCGATAAAATAAATACTAATTGATTTACACAAAATTTGCTAAGGTTGTGCCAAAATTTGAAATCCACATTTCTTGATTATTTTTAATGTGTCTGGTTCTGGATACCTCCATCCAATTTTATTAAGGGAATAAAAGTCTAGAGAACTAGTGGCTTAATACTTAAATTTAAGTCATTTTTTGTTATCCATTTCTGAGTTGAGGAATTATGTCCATTATTTACATTTGACGGATATTTGTCCTCATCTTGTTTGTTGTTAACACAACATTTCGGCTGATATACCCTCCAGCCTTCATCAGGTGTCTTGGGGAAATTTCGTATCAGGGTTCTCATTCCTAAGGTTGTTTTTTTTACTTGATAATCCGTTTGATCAATGACATGTCATTGAATAGTTCGGGACACAATTGGCAACAAAAGCACATTTCGAAAATTATCAAATCAAATATTCGATTCATGAATTACGGAGTATAAAAGAAGTAAAAGTGGTAAAAGTGCGTATTTTTCAATGGCATAATGACTGGCCCGAGATACAGCAGAAAGTAAGCATGCATAATCATTTAGTCGTCAGAATAAAATTAATCAATTGTTTTTATCTAAAACAATTATTTCGATGCCTTAGCTTTAGAGCAACTGATTTAATAAACAAAAATATTATTTATACAAACCTCTTTTAAAGTGAATTGTAAATAATGGGAAATATGCGCAATGAGAATTACGAGTGCGTAGTTTCCAAATTCAGATTCCGACAACACCATTCTGAAAATAAAAAAATTGCATGTATCTATAAAACGTTAGAATCGCTACTAACCACTTCTTTCCCAATGCCACCCAAAGAAATTAAATACAATTGTACATTCAAAGTAATATATTACCGCATAGTTTTTATCTGAACAATTTATTTCTTTCTAATGATTTATAAAGGAATTTAGTAAATTCTGCCGGCAATCTTCGAATAATTCTGCTGCGAATGATACATTTTTCTTCTGCATAAGGTCGTGCATATAAAATTAATATTTTTCTAAAATGTTTAATATCATATAATTTTGTCGTGTTGTTTTGAATATATTACTGTATATATTTCATATCCAATATACATACACACACAAAGAAACACACATATATATGTATATGTAGACGCCATTAAAGCGACAGGGGGCGTAAAGTAAGTACCGGCATTGCTAGAAATAAGAGTCAAAACGACAGATACAAGAGCACTATCGTAATAAGCTGACAAGGGAGATAAAGTTCCTTACGGATAGAATATATATGTATATATATATATATATATGTATGTATGTGTATGTGTGTGTGTGTGTGTGTGTGTGTGTGTGTGTGTGTGTATATATATATATATATATATATAGGGAGAATTCACAAAAAATAAAATAAAATAACAGACCAAGACATGTGATGTAGAAAAAAAAACATATGTATTAGTATAATGCTCGGGAACTGAAAAAGTCTTTAACGTTCCGAGCCTAC
>NC_068985.1:94428810-94434068 GCF_001194135.2 Octopus bimaculoides | reverse complement strand
ATATATATATATATATATATACACACACACATATATATATACAAATAACACACCCACAAACGCAAGCATACACTTGCAAGGACGCCAAGACATCTAGTTATCGTTTTGATTTCTTCTTCATACTTTATGCATTGCTCCTCAATTCTAAGCTATTTTCTCCATCTTCGTCTACATCAAACGGAGGTATCTTATTTATTCGTGAGTAAATATTTTTGAAATATATCTCCTAATCTGATGGACTATGATTATATATATGTATATATATATATATATATATATGTGTGTGTGTGTGTGTGTGTGTATACATACATACATACAAACTTACATAAACACATATATAGATGTGTATATATGCATATGCACAAGCACGTATATGTATACATAGATACATACAGATAATATGATATATACATACATATATATATATATATATATATATATATATATATATATATATATATATATATATATATATACATATAAGTTATAGACAAGTATTCCGATGCGAATTAATATAAGCTATGAGAATAAATAAAAAAACACAAATATGTAAAGACAGCAGTTTCCTTAATTTTTATGGATATCTATAGCCAAATGTAATTATGTACATAAATCAGAATGTTTTTGTTAATTCTGAATATTTTCTCAAATCTTATTATTTGCTCACTTGGTAGAAGAAAATAAAAAAGAATGGAGTTATTTCACAATTCCAAATGCTGTATCGGTATATAAAAAAATTGTTCATGATTCATAATGCACAACTACTGTCATAATTATAATAGACAAACTAACCACATATAGTTGGGAAAAAATTTAGGAAGTATTTTTAGAGAAAAAAATTGTAAAGTGTTATTTATAACAGGTAAAATTCCCACAGGAAGAAATAGTGGAAATATTCTATCAATGCAGAACGCAAAAGTGATAAGGAGTTTGTTTTTTTATGTTGTAAAAGTTATTATAATTCTAGATTATTCTAATCAATTCTTATGTGTATAAAACTTCTCTACGAAACACAACCTCTCTTCAAAAATTACTTTCAATGAACATAATTTCGTTCTGTATAATCCACTTTCGGAACATACGGTCGTGTACTCAGAGCAGGAACTTTGTTTGTTTGTTTGTTTGTTTGTTTGTTTGTTTGTTTGTGTGTGTGTGTGTGTGTGTGTGTGTGTGTGTGTGTGTGTGTGTTTGTATTTATGCATTGGGTCATTACATAAATGAAATGCTCTTTTAAATTGCATGAACAAAATGTCATTGGGGAACAGGTTAACCTACCTGCATCACCTTGCTATTAAAGCAGGTACTAATAGTACCTTGTACTTATTCATAGTGCAATTTTGAAGAGTGCAGCTAGATTTTAACAATTATTTTCCAAAGTTATAATCGAAATGATAAAAGCGCATTTTCGGCATATTTTCCGTTATGAGTTTAATGAAGGCAACAACACAACGGGATGTGAGACGAATATTAATGCTGTATAAGGGGATCGGACAATAAGCATTAGCCAGTGAGAACGGTGGTTCCAGAAATTCCGAAACGAAAACTACCGGTTAGAAGACGAATTTCGTACTGGAAGATCAGTAGAGCTCGACGAGGACATCCTGCAAATCCTGCTAGAACAAAATCTCCTCGTAATTGTTGACGAACTAGCAGAGAAGTGTGGATTTGGCCATTCAACTATTTATCGGCATCTGCGTGCCATCGGCAAATTCAGCAAATTGGGTCAAAGGGTTCCTCACAAACTTTCCCAGTCTATTTGCGCGCAGTGAGTGTAATTGGGGTCTTCTTTGCTGTCACGTCTCATGAATGAACCATTTTTGGACAGATAAGTGAGTGGTGATGAGAAATGAGTCCTCTTTAAAAATGTCGAACATTCAAGTGAGTGGGTAGAGGAGGAAAACACCGGCACCCCAGACTAAAGAAGGTTTTCACCCACGTAAGATGTTGTTAACTGTTTGGTGGAATATGAAAGGTTTAGTCCACTTAGAACTTTTAAACCCAAACGAAACGACAAACTTCAAGATACAATTTCTTTTCAACAATCGGCTAAGCATAAGTGAGATATTCCGTTTCACTCGGAATATTCAAACTACGATACCCTACTTGACTGGGGATACTTGTATCAAATAACAGATCTTTCGCCAGACACATAAGAGAAGTGTGAATGTAAACATTTCACTGGATGGATTCTACGAACATTCATCTTATGGAAACCCGAACTTAAAATTGTGAAAACCTAAAGTTCCAGTAGAATGGATTACTATTTAGACCCCTGAACCTTAAACACACACAGTATTATACATAGAATTGAGGTAAAGGTTTACAGTGAAAGTTAATCATTAAAGGAATTTAAGTCAAAAGGAGGAATGCATATCTATTGTCGTGAAGTGTGCAGAAAAAAAAATTATGCATTATATGGAGGCTGCTGGAAGCTTATGATCTAAAACGTTGTCATTAAAGAAAACTTTAATGCAGAAACTGGTAGATAATGCCATCTGCACATATTAGTTTCTGAACAGAGAACAAGAAACATTATTTCAAATATATGCTATTTGGAATTCTTCATGTCTTTAAACAATCTACTTTAAGGAGCTATAAATATATATAGTTCTATACACTAACATTCAAATATATAAAAATTCAAAGTTACACACAACGAACATTAACATAGAGAAAGTCAATTTTTGGCTGACTTGAATTAATAAGAATTTAACGGACGCCGGGGGAGGGGACGGGGATTAAAAAACTCACGCACTCACTACAGAAGCAAGCACGACCGCATATAATAATGAAATATTAGAAAAAAAGTAATTATACACGGTATATACTGAAAAAAAAGAGACATTTGCATTTGCATAGCTAACAAAGGTTTAAAAAATGTCGAGGAGGAAGATAAAGACGTGGTATTCCTGATACAGGAAGTCCTCTAGGGATAATCGAGGAACTCTACTGTCCGATATTTACCGGAAACCCTAGGAGCAAGCGCCCTCTCCAATTCCTTGTCTCTGACTCACAGGTTTACACTTAGAAAGGTAGAATCCACTCTTGCTATTTTCGCAACTTTCACCCACCTTTTAATAAACTCACTCGAATATCGCACGTCCCTCTCTGCGCTAAAATTTCCTTTTCAAGTGAACAACCGAGGGAGAGTAATCCAGTCGCAATGGTTCCATGTAGCACTGGAATCATGTAATGGACAGAGGAAGAGCTATGGGAGTTGGACAGAAATGACAAGAGAGTTCCTATTGATGCATAGAGCCCATCATACACGTTCAGACATTTATCCCCTATATTTGAAGAGAGCAAATGGACGAGGGGGATTGATAAATATGGAAGACTGCAGATGTATGGAACTTGGGTGCTTAATGAGATACCTATTCCAAGGTAAGGAATATTTGCTTGTGTTAGTTAGGAATGAGAGACTATTGAAAGCAGTGGAAAAAGGAAAAAACAAAGAAAGCAAAGAGGGTATGAAGAAGCGTTAGGCAACAAAGGACTATACAATCGGGTCCATGCAGACATAATTGATGTTGCTGAAAAATAGGTAGGAATGGCTGAAGAAACGAACACTGAAAAAAGAGGTTGCGAGCACCATAGTGGCAACGCAAGGGCAAGCATTAGCTCCAAATAAGTGGGCCAAATTTAGAAATGATCAATTGTCTCCGCTCTGCCGCATTTGTAATAGAATCCTTATCACGAATAAATGCCCTTGACTTGCCCGAATCCACTATAAGGTGTGGCGATAATATGAAGTAGCGAGAGTGCAACATTAGAAAACATGCCAAAAGTGGGAGAAAGACGCGTCATGGGCAGAAAAGCACAGATAGTGGCGTAGTCGGGGACTTGCCAAATCCTCTAGTATTTCCTAATCCAAAACTATCAGGGGCTAAAATATTATAGACTTGACCACTTGCCATATAATTGATGTTGCAACCCTTTCAACCCATGAATAACCAAGAAGGAATACAACCCTCATAAGTACGAAACTTGTTATGGAAAAAAAATACAACCCTCTTAAATATGAACCCTAGTATGGAAGAGAAAAAAAGGTGAAGATAATGCCAATCATTCTTAGGCCGTTGGGGACAGTATCAGAAAGTAACAAGAGGAATATAAAGGAAATCGTAATAGAGTGTCCAGTAGAACTGCTACAAAAGTTTTGCCTCTTTGGCATGACCAGAATAATCAGGAAAGTATTAGGTAACTGAAAAGAACAAATAGCACGGTACCGTAGGCTGAAGGCAGGAAGCCTCCTACGGATGTAAGACTCTAGAATTTCCAAGAAAACGTGAGATAAAAAGAAACATAATAATCAAAAGACGTCACAATGTGTCAAGGATAATCCTTTGGGTGTGTATAAATTATCATAATCTTGTTTGCATCGTGGTTCTGCCAAACGTCAAGCAGAGCAGAAGACATTCTGCACCAATCCATATAACACACGAAACAATCTGCTGGACAATTTGGCAATATCATGTTTCAGGTGTCTTGGGGAAATTTCGAACATGGGTTCTCATTCCTAAGGTATTTTTCGATGTTATTATTATTAATATTATTATTGTTCATGTCATTTCTTGGAATCGAACATGGAATCTTGGAGTTAGTCGCCCACGCTCTTAACCACTACGCCATATGCCCGTGCCCACATACACATATACATACATATATGCTTACATACGTACGTACGTACAGACTACAAACGAAGTTATATAGGAATTAAAGTTAATATTAAAGGAGGTAAATAATTAAATAATAAACAACAACGAACGAATTGAAGCACAAAGGAAATAAGACCGATTATATATAAAAGCTAATAAATTAAGAAACTAAAAGTGAAAACATTAACATAAATATGCAAAAATATACAAAGAAACACGCTTGTAAAAACGCATTCGTACATAGCAGCGCACACTTATCTATCTATCTATCTATCTATCTATCTATCTATCTATCTATCTCGAGAAAGGGACTCTCACTCAGAGTAAAAGGCAGACTGTATGACGCCTGTGTACGAACAGCCATGCTACATGGCAGTTAAACATGGGCTGTGACTGCTGAGGACATGCGTAAGCTCGCACGGAATGAAGCCAGTATGCTCCGCTGGATGTGTAATGTCAGTGTGCATACCCGTCAGTGTGTAAGTATCATGAGAGAAAAGCTGAACATAAGAAGCATCAGTTGTGGTGTGCAAGAGAGACGATTGCGCTGGTATAGACATGTGGTGAGAATGGATGAGGATAGCTGCATGAAAAAGTGTC
>NC_068985.1:94427515-94428018 GCF_001194135.2 Octopus bimaculoides | reverse complement strand
TATATATATATATATATATATATTATCTATATTATATACGCACACCGATACACGTACAAGCACACACACATATTCACACACGCACATGCGCGTGCAAACACACACTCACACACCTATTTAAACCTAACTTGGGCCTCTGATGTTTCGCCCGCAATTGTTGTCTTTGAATTCGTTCAATTATAATAAGTCAACTATTTAAATTATTCCCTAATTATCTATACAATTCTATCAATGATCTATCAATCATTTTCGCAGAAGCGTTTATCTCCTCAGTGTGACATTATCGATTACGTGCTAGTGTCTTGTCTACTTCTCAAACAAATTGATGTCGCATTATTTCCCGCATTCCTTATTGATTACAACGTTCATTTTATATGTGTGGATATAATTGTACATTCGTGCCGTGGCGTTTTTATTTTCTGATTTTGTATGCATGTACATATATATATATATGTGTGTGTGTGTGTGTGTGTGTGTGTGTGTGTGTGTGTGTGTGTGTGTGT
>NC_068985.1:94426215-94427505 GCF_001194135.2 Octopus bimaculoides | reverse complement strand
TTCATATATATGTGTGTTTTTACGTTTTAAAATTTTTATATCTTTATATCTCTACTTAAACTTATGAACTTTATAAAATCTCTGAAGAGGCCTAGAGAATCATACATGTACCTCTATTTCATCTATTCCATCTATCAATTACTTCAGTCTACTAGAGAGATAAATATAGAATGAGGCATGTCACCTCTTGACTAAAACAGCTGTAAGACACCATCCCATTTTCTGTCACTATGTGTAATTTTTTAAATAACTGATATGACATATGTCACATGTGCTTGTATATTGTTATTATTGTCCTTTTAGTAAACAAATAAACACACACTTACACACATACACACACACACACACACACACACACACATATATATATATATATATATAATGTTATGAAGGGTATTACATTCAATCAAACCCAAAGATACAGGTAATACCAAGTAAGTGCTCTATACCGGCTAGTTTTGCCCCTTTCGTTGTATAAACATGAGTGGAGAATATAACATAAGTCGTGTATTAGCGTGTGTATGTATAAAGAGAGAAAAGGATAAAGAGACCAATGGCAAAGTTAGAAATATATGTTTTATGGATAAAGTCTTACAGCTGTTATATACATGCATACATATACATACGTATACACTTCATTGATGCACAACTACACATTCACAGATACATAAATACATAGTGTAGTTTATTCGTGCACTCGGGTATTTGCCTGTGTGTATCTATCTATATTTATCTAGAGATCTACATTCCTTATCAAAGGCTTCCTCGCACATATATAAACATATATTCATTCATGGCGTATATACTTTGATACACGCATATACTTATAAAGGCATATACTTGCCGATATATGAACACGTATTGGAATTCATATAATACGACTCCATAGAGATTATAATATATTTCACGGTCGTGTTTATATCAAAATAGATACCGAAATGCGTGCGTTGATATGCGTCTTATATCCCATATGCTTATTTTAGCACTAATCTTATGCATATACTCTTAACTGATTAAAATATAATGGAAGGGAATATTCCCAACCCGATTGAGACTTAATCGTGGATAACTATAGCGTGGAACATATACGCGTTGAAGTTGCATATATGGTTTCCCTTTCAATATCCTGTCTTTTACTTTCAGCGTATTTATATACTATACGTATGCATATATATGCATATATGTATATGCATAAATATATATGTGTGTATATCGTATATGTATGTATGCATATATGTGTGTGTGTGTATGTATGTGTGTGTATTATATATGTATGTATGCATATATGTG
>NC_068985.1:94419696-94423211 GCF_001194135.2 Octopus bimaculoides | reverse complement strand
AATACAAAGACCTGGAAATAGAGATAACTCGAATGTGGAATCTAAAAACAGAAACAATTCCTATCATAGTAGTTGCCTTAGTTATAATAAAAAAATATTCAGACAAATACATAACAAAAACACCAGGACTTACAAATATATATAACATACAGAAAATTGCACTACTGGGTACTGCACACATTCTACGCAAAACACTTTCAATACAGTAAACATAAGAGCACCACAGCAAACCACAGCACATGCCCAAGGCGCACAGAGCTGCGCTCGGTAGTGAAGTGAAAGCACGTTATAAAAATAAAACTACTGAACAATAATAATAATAATAATAGTCGTAGTAATAGTAATAATAGTAGTAGTAATAGTAATAGTAATAGTGGTAGTAGTAGTAATAGTAGTAATAGTGGTAGTAGTAGTAATAGTAGTAATAGTGGTAGTAGTAGTATTCATTTGAATGTCCACTCATTGATATATATATTGCAATAGATATCACTGTTTATAAGAGGAATAATTAAGGTATTGAACATAGTCATCATCTAAATATGGTAACAGATTTTCCAAACTACCAAGAATCTTGACGTAGATTCTTCTTCACCAATTATTAGATAAGAATTTGTTTATGATATAGCTGTAATCTACAGTGTATTGAGAGATAAATATATTTTGCTGGTAGCTTTTACATCGAAATGATCTAATAAATGATTAAATAACTAAGCCGTTAAAATCACACATATGCATTCATAGTTATGTTTGGTCGTACTATTCATGTATATAAGGTAGAGCGTATCTCCTCACGTATTTATACGAAGAAGAATAATTTCCAATATTTTCCTGCTGTAAATGTTAATTTACCAATGCATAGTGATTATATATTTAAGGTCCATGTATTCTTATACAGATATTTCACTACACTGTACTTTATGAGTTTTTGGTTATGCTATGCTGGAAATAAACACCTAAATGCGGAGGATATTTTAAACCCGCTCTATGAATTAGATAAGTTTTTGTCTCTTAGGATATGCCTGGGCCTGGAATGCAGCTCTCACCATATCCAATGCATGAAACAAAGGAAAAATATACATTAACACGTATGTGTATCAAATACAAAATACAATCACATTCGGCCTCTTAATAGCGACAAACGAAGAATGCAATCCATCAGAAAGTGTCATCGGAAAACTTTAACATCAAATACAATAAAGAGGCACAATATACCAGCTGATCAAATGATTAACCAAATAGGAAGTTCTTTTTTACTGACTTATCTGGAGAATATGAAAACCGACTTAAACCTGGAGATTCAATGCGCTCTCAGCATCCACATGTCCAAGACTCTAGTAACTTACAACTACCATAAACTAGAACATGACTACTTGTATATAGCTCTTTATAAAAACCAGTGTTGACTCTGAATAACAAGATACTTTAAACATGGCCCATACAGCTGAACGGTAAGATAGAACATTAGTAAGGAATATTTGCTTAAATTTTTGGAGCAAATAAGTAGTTTATCAAATGAAAGGAGGTTAGTTACGGGAATTTTAAATGAAAATGGGAAATAGTGAACACAAAAGTATCCAGTAAGACCACTGCCACCATTTATGGCGGCATGTTGTGTTATCTATATATGTTTTTTGTTTGAGTTACTGTATTTATAAAGAAGCCTACATGTGCATGCATCTCCATACACATATATGTATAAACTCTCTAATATAATAAATACAATGTATACAACAAAATAATAATGCAGTGCTTGCTAATCTCTGCTAAATGAAGGGAGCATTGCATTGTAGACGAAAATATTGGACAATGCTTGCCTTATGTTGAACAAAAGCAAGAAAAGGTATACAGAATCATAAATATAACACTATTATCTAATAATTGAAAGAGGTTATGCAGGAGGCATGTCGTCTGCCATTCGGTCATATATACCGTATCAACGAATGAATTTATTTCCTATGTCTTCACAGAATATATAGTGAATGATAGAGAAATAAAAATAAAATATTTCAGTGAATAAGAAATTTATAATCGTGGTGATGTTAAACAATGTAGGGATGTAATCGGCCAATATATTTCTAATGCATCAAAATCTGCTGATTCAATACGTTGTAAAGAATGAGATTCAGGGGTTTCTGCCGCTGGGTTTTCAGCGCAAATTATGTGATAATACTTATGCTACATGCAAACTTTTCATGTTTAGTTTTCATGTATTTTCCTTCCTGTAAATCACGTGTCTCATAAATATATATACAACGATAAATGATGCATATGATCTACACTGAAAATAGTATGGACCAGGCAAATGTTCTGATTAACGGTATTCTGGTCTCTGTGCATGTGCGTGTATGTATGTGTGTGTGTATGTATTATGAGGGGATGCTCAAGCTCATATATATTCCATAATGGTTGCATTACTAGAATTATATGTGTTTCTGTGATGTATGAATGAGTGTGTGTTTCTGCCTGTGTCCGAAAAATTAATCTGTGATAACTTCTGTAGGATGTCAGCACAAGTATAAAGGCCAAACAGGAATGTATCAGGCGGGCAACAACACTGCATTTACAACAAATCCCTTTTCCAAGATGGAGACAAACACCATTGAGCGAACACACTGAAGGATCTGTGTGAAATCCCTAAGCAAAGTTCAGGTTTTTTTCCCCAGTTTCCAATACAATGAAACCTCTGTACAACACTGGTTAAATAGAGAAACTACAAATATTGGAAATTACCCACAGCGTCTGAATAGGAGGATATAACTAATTTTTAACTATGTAAATATTTTAGTTCAATAATTTATAAATTTTTAATGTAAATTTTATCATAAGAATACTTAATTTCATGTTAGTAGGAGAAAGGATGTTTTTAGAAATGAATCGGAAGACAAACAAATATTAGATGACGTAATTAGTGCTTGTTATTAGAAGTAGGGGAGGTCATTACGCTTTTTAAAAAGTGCATTAAGTATTTTTAACGACCAGCATGATAGGTTTTGTTCAAATATCTGTTCTTTGTAAGTAAAACTGAAGTCTCAGATAGCGTTATACGCAGTGCAGAGTCATAGGAATGTTCTAGCAATATATCCTTTGAGTGTAAGTTAATTAAAAAATAAAACTACCTTTGAATGACAAAAATCTGAATATGAAAATTTTTGCGATTATACATCATCATTATTGCTGCTTATATTACATTTGCTTAACGCCACACACCTCTTGAAATTGAATTTTATCGAAGCAATTTAATTTTGAGATTCGATAATTTCCAGGTTCTTTTTTCATTATCTTCACATTTATATTCCCTGTTTTCAGATTGTATTCTAAAATCCCAACACGTTTAAAATGTACAGCTTCAAAAAACCTGAGTACATTTTGTCACATAAATTTTCTATATCCGCGTTTCGTTCACACCTTTCTAAATTTTGTGAATAATAATAATAATAATAATAATAATAATAATAATAATAATAATAATAATAATAATAATAATAATAATAATAATAATAATAATAATAATAATA
>NC_068985.1:94416442-94417012 GCF_001194135.2 Octopus bimaculoides | reverse complement strand
GAATAATAATAATAAATTCTCTCTGGTCGAACACAACTTCTCTATTCACAAATAATACAGAACAGAGTAAGTCGGCCCGTCCTTAATTTTCCTTAAGGTCAAGGTCACTGTTGCTATTGTTTGCTGCTAGTAGTAGTAAACGTTTGAACTCTTTTTGACCGATCCCAAACCATTCCACTCAAAAAAGGGAGAAAAAAATACATGAGCCGTTCTTACTACTACTACTGCTACTACTACTGGTGCTGCTATTACTGCTACTACTACTGTTGTTGCTGCTACTGCTGCTGCCACTACTACTACTACTGCTGCTACCACTATTGCGCTGCTGCTGCTACCTCTGCTGCTGCTGCTACCACTGCCGCTGCTGTTGCTCTTACTACTGCTGCTGCCACCGCTGCTGCTGCTACTACTGCCACTGGTACTGCTGATATGCTGTTACCACTGCTGCTGCTGATAGTGATGTTGTTGCTACTACTACAACTACTGGTGGTGGTGGTGATGCTGCTGCTGCTAATGATGAATATATTTATAAAATAGAATTTTAAAAAAAATAATTAAAAAATGAAACTT
>NC_068985.1:94408601-94413110 GCF_001194135.2 Octopus bimaculoides | reverse complement strand
GTAGGATCTCTAGGAATGATAAAAAAAGGTACTGAAATCTATTTGAAAATGATACCAGGCTTACCATCTCTACAGGAGGTGCAAAAAGTCGTGCTAACTGGAACGACTCTTGTACTAAGAAGAGCATTATCGCTGTGAAAACAACATCCATTCATGATTTTTTTTTTCTTAAATACATGTTTTACCTATGAATTTGCGTGTGTAAATTGGGAATGCATACAACGTTTCTCTGCCCTAGGTGTACGGAAAACACTCGGCGAGAAATGGGAAAAAATTTGAAGAAAGAAGAAAAAAAAAATAATAATAATAATAATAATAATAATAATAATAATAATTATAATAATAATAATAAGCTTAAACTAAACGATTTTAACGAAATATTCCATTTTACCTTCACTAACTAAAGTTATTGAGAATATTATCATTACATTTAACCAAACTACGCAGAATTTCGCTGCACTTTTATCGAAACATCTCATTTTGTAAAATGTATGCATACACTCCTCTACATTCACTAGCTACGCTTATGATACAAAAGATTCAGAGGCGGTTAAGGACCCTGATGGCATACTGTTGTAGAAATATTCCGACCACCCCTACATGACTAAAAGTGGAGTGACACATTGCTATAAAATAAAGAACTGTCAGCAGTTCAGCGTTATTGGCTGAGTGTGAGGAGTTGTCATTGTATTTGAGTTGAAAGTTTGTACGCTCCATGTGAGTACCGTAATTGTTAACCTGTTTTTTTCCTGAATTGTTGCATTGTTATTGTTGAATTTGTTGGAACTTTTATTTGTCTTTCCCATTTATGGATGAAGTGTTAAATAATATCGAAAAGAGACCAGTGCAAGCGGGAAGTTATACTGCAGTGACTGGCAAAAGCCTGTTAGCGGAGCTACTGCAAGTTTGTGAAATAGAAATTAAAGACAAGAATTTCAAGAAGTATAACGACTTATTGAAGAAGGAAGCAGATTGTCTTAGTCTGACGCCTCCCAAGGAAGTCATAGCGAATACTGAGAAAGGAACTATTATCTACGGAACGTTAAACATAGCAACGGAGAAAGTAGAAATAGCAGCGGTGGAAGTAGTCGAGGAGTGTTTGAGAGAGGTGAAGGACTGTACCACGTTCCACACCGGAGGACGGAAATTCGGCACGGTGGGGTGCGCTTTGTAAACGAAAACGAAACAAAAAAAAACTCCACTGTCGCCTTGAGATCTGCTGAGTGGACACTACTGCCAACTTACTATGGCAAACGTGCGGTCAGAGTAAGGATAGGTAGAGTGCCCCTTGAAATCGACGAGGCCTGGCTGGTGGCAACCATCCTCTACCATACAGAGGAAGATGCAGAAATTTTGAAAATGTCCAAAACTACGGAGGTGAACTGGGGATATCCATGCATGGATACTGCAAGTGGAACCGCGCTATGTGGTAAACGGACAGTAGTAGAAATCTTCAAGGGAAGAACTCCTGTCGCACAAATAGTTCGTTCCATTAGTTCCTGATACTCTACCATTGCCGGTTCCACCCGTGTAGTGACTCATAGTTGATCCGTTACTGTTCTTTATAAACCATCTTCAGAGGGGAATTGAACTGAGAACATCTTGGTGAAGATTTCATTCAGTTCCAAATGGGTTTCCTCCCTTGAATACCAAGTAACTCGTACTATTCTCATTCAATTCCATTTATAATTGGACGAATTTAATGTCCATTTTACGCAGATCTTTCGTATTTCCTATGTTCTATAATCGACATCTGTTACCGAAACGACCAAGTTTTTTTCCTCTCATTTCATATTTTTCATCGTCATTATCTCATCAATGCAGCCAGCAGCACCATCATCACAATTATAACTACTGCCACTATCACCTTCTTTTTCTTCTAGTTCCTCTTTTTATTTTATTTCTTCCTTTCTTTTTTATTTCTTCTTCTTCTTCTTCTTCTTCTTCTTCTTCTTCTTCTTCTTCTTCTTCTTCTTCTTCTTCTTCTTCTTCTTCTTCTTCTTGCTAGTCCATTCTTTCCATGTTCACTGTTTTTTTTTCTACCCACTTCCTCCTGTTTTTCGATTTTTTTTTACTCTAAATTTTCCTCCTGTTTCCTAATATTTGCTCCGTATTTTCATTCGATCGGTTTTCCTGATGTAACTCTATCTCCATTCATCCAGTTTCTTCACCGTTTCCTCAAGAGTTTGCAATTTATACTTACGTTTTTCTATCACCTTATTTTACGATATTATTTTACTATATTATTTATTTCCGTTATTATTTTTATGATATATAATGGTCAAACGAAATATCCCTCAAATCCTTGCATATTTGTGGCCAATCCACTTACAACCAATAAACTGTACTCACATTGATTTTCTAATAGATGAGTTTAAATAAATAAAAAATATTCCATGTACGTTGTTCTCGTCAGAAGGACGGACTCCTAAACTTTCGAGATATACTTCGTAAAGTTTTCAGTTTCCAATATAATCCATTAAGTATCTCTATGTAATATTGAGAAAACTAACAGTAATCAAAAAATATTGGTGGAAATGTTAATTCCTTCTACAAGGCCTGACATTTTGGGTTGAAGTCAATTATATGGATCTCGGTGCTCAACTGGTAAAAATTATTTCACCAACCACGAATGAATTAAATGGAAAGACGACAGAATTAGACCTCAGGGCGTAAAACCGGAAGAAAAGCCGCAATGTATTCTGTCCGACTTGCTAACGATTCTTTCAGTTCAACAACAATAATTATTAACTTGTATTAATAAGATTATAGCAAGGCGCCGCTCTGGCAGAATTATTAGCATGCCCGGCGAAACGTTTAGCGATATTTCTTCCGGCTGTAAGTTCTGGGTTTAAAATCTCCCGAGGCCAACTCTGCATTTCATCATTTTGTGTTCGAGAAAATTAGTAGCAGTTGATCACTGTAGACGATCTAATAAACTTACCGCTGCCTCCGATCTTTCTGCCTTTTTTGCCAAAATTCAAAATCAATACGATTATGATTAAGATTCTATCCGTTGAAAAGTTGTTGTATAATTACAAAATGATTCTAAGTAAGGTGTAGTCATAATACTTTTGTTATGAAATAACGTGTTTAATTGCGAATAGTTATATGGAAAAGAAATGAAACTCTTAATGAAATGCTTAAATTGTAGTTGAGGTATTACGCATGGAAGACAAGACTAACTGTCACAACATATATCAATTCAATTTCATTAAGCCCTCATTTTAGTATATGATAGTCAATTAGCGATAAAACTGTGACTTGAAATATGTATAAATCAAAATATTTTTGCAACGATGAGATCCGTTGAAATAAAGTAATTGTTAGATATACTATTTTAAATCTAAGCATATATTTTACAATTACGAAGAACTTCATGAATTATGAGGTAATTTGGGAGTAAGTTTGAGGATTATAAACATTTATGAAACATATAATTTGAAGAATTGATTTATAATATAAATTAATATAATGAGCGCGACAGAATAGATTTGTTCCAAGACACAATCTGAGCCGAATTACAAACTTATAAAAGGTATTTTAATAAATCTCTTACTGCAAAGAAAGATTGGGACAAGTGCCAAATAACAGCCATTTACCTGAAGACAGGGTAGCAGATAAAATGACCGGAGATGTTCCAAGGAGGTATTAGTAATAATGATGACGACAGTAATACAGCTAATCTTGATGTTAACACCTACTAGGATAGTACTAAGCAGTAGCTGTTAGTAGCAACGAATGTTGTAGAAGGTGGAGATAACTTAGCTCGGTAGTGATGAAGGTGTTAATGATCGCGTTTGTGATGACTGTAATAATATATATGATCTTCATTAATAGAATGTATGGCTGAGAGTGGCCAGTTGTCGGTGGTGTGCGACGCTTAATGCAGGCAGCGGCGGAGGAGATTGATTTGTTTTGATGACTATAGAGAAGAGGCGGAATGAGTGATGATTACAGTGACGATGTTTATGGTAACGTATACCATGAAAATGGGTTGTTTTGTTTAATTTGTATTATTGGATTGATAGTGTCTTGCGTAGGTTGTGGGCTGTTGCTACCAGGGCTACATCTTGGACAGTGTATAGGTTCGAAGTTCCAGGTATAGTTTCTACTTTTTGTTGATGTGTATTTTTATCCTACCCAATGCTCCAATTATTATTGATATTGATTTTACTTTCATTGTGCTCATGTTTTTTGTTGTTAACATAACGTTTCGGCTGGGATACCCTCCAGCCTTCATCAGGCGTCTTGGGGGAAATTTCGAACCTGGGTTCTCATTCCTAAGGTATATCTCGATGTTATTAATACTATTATTATCGTTATTCAAGTCACTTCCTGGAATCGAACTCAGAACCATGTGGTTGGTAAGCGAGCCTTTTACTACACAGCTGCTCCTGCGCACTAATATATACTTTTGTTATTTACACCACCTGTCCTCGTCTGTTGTTATTATTTGTATATTCTCCCATATATATATATATACATACATATATATATATATATATA
>NC_068985.1:94405057-94408461 GCF_001194135.2 Octopus bimaculoides | reverse complement strand
TGTGTGTGTGTGTGTGTGTGTGTGTGTGTGTGTAGGCGTATGTATGTATTTGTGTATGTACGAATACATGTAAGTTTACTATCGTATACATGTATGTATATAAGTACGCAATTATAAAACAAGGCAATCACCTAGATTTAAGACATTGTTCGACAGAGAGGTAATTGAAACACTGTAAAGGCACTCTGTTGTAGAATGACTAGGTTAGAAGCTAAACTCATTCCTAACTGAAACAAACTTATATGCATTGATAACCAATCATGTTTTGATAATGTTGTCGGAAATTGTTTTGACTTTTCTTTTTCTTTGTAGAGTACTGTTACCAAGTTTTAGGCTGTAGTAAATTTGATGAGTAGACAAATTACAGCCAATCATATTTTGTGTTAAATTCCATTCCCATTGATTTAAGCATATATGTATGTATCCTTTTTCCGCCCTCCGACTGATAGATAGATAGATAAATAATTATGTAGATAGATAGATAGATAGATAGATAGATAGATAGATAGATAGACCGTCATACAGACATGTAGTTAGTTTGTTAGATAGATAGGTAGATAAATAGATAGATAGATAGGCAGTTAGATTTACAAGCAGACGTGCCTTTACATATACTGATGTATGTGTGTGTGTGTGTGTGTGCGTGTGTGCGTGTGTGTGTGTGTGTGTGTGTGTATTTGTATTTGTGTGGAAAAATGTGAGCGTGTAAATAAATAGATTTCGCATGTAAATAAACATTGAAAACTGTTTGGAATGTATATCTTTTGATGAACGGAAATTGATTTTGTAAATTGAATAACTGAGATGTGAATAGGGCAAATTTATGTCGGAGGTTTGAATTGTCAAACACAATGTAAGTTTGAAATACAAGTTTGTTTTTACGAAGAAATAAATGATGAATTCATTTTATTACACTTATATCTTTATATCAATCACGCTTACAATGTATACTCATAAATGAATTGGTTTTATTGCTTTAAAACATCTATAAATGTTTGTATATATTAATATATATCTGATTACGTTCTAAGGAAAAACAAACACTATTTTTGGAGTATGAGGTCTATATCCGGTTCACATTCCTTTACTTTTTAACACTGTGTTCTATGAGATTTTTTCTAAACCATGTTACATGCTGCGTTAAATGATTAATTAAGCAATTAACAATTTAAAACCGTACTACTACTAAACATATATTAATATTTTATTTCACGTGACAAGAAATATTGACCTTCGGTTTACTTCGTGTCAGAATCTGCTAGTCTCTGAAATACATTTTGTTTCTTCCTAATTAACTGTAAAGTGAATATCTTCGTTTTATTTAATTTTTAATTGACGTCCGATGTGTGCGTGAAGAACTTTCGTTTGTAATTAGAAAAAATAGGGAAAAACAAAAACCTTCCACTCATACACAGGGATAAAATCCTTGCTGAATATACAAGTATGAAATATCTAAACGAAACCCGAAGGAAGTGTACTAACCGAGATTGACTTTACTCTTCATCCTTTCGATGTCGATAAATTAAATAACAATTTAGCACTGCAATCAATTTATCTCTCTCCGTGCCAATATTTGAAACCAATATTTAGAATAAAAATATTATGTAAAATGGTCTTTTTTCTAAATGGATTTGTCTATTTTGCCTTGTCACCTTTCACCAAATAGCTATTTTTAATATGGCGTTGTAATATTTTTTTTAAAATACTGATAAATTCCTGCTACTAACTGGCACATTTACGTTACTCTTACTTAAATTACATATATATGTATTAGTGCTGCTGACACTATGTTCGTACACGAACGGTCATATTGTTTACACTCTTCATCGTATTGAAAAGAACATTTTTTTTTATGTAGATCTTCTACAGAGGCCCGGAAAATATGCGCATTCCCAGTGCCTGTCACAAAAGGTAATCCGAAATGGCTTGCCATAGATCGCAAGCGAAATTTAATAGCTTAAACTACTGAGTAGAACCACTACAAAAGCAAATTGTCTTGAAACTATGGGATGAAATCCTAAACAAGAAGAATTATAATGGAAGTAGGGAGAGTGTATAGTTGCCAAGATGTTACACGTACATGTCAACAGAAAAGGGGGAAATGTTGGGTAGTTTATAATGTGAATAACTTTCCGTGTATAAAAAGGTAAATTCAAGGACAGGAATGCCTCTAAAATGTATTAATTACGGAGTTAAAAATAGAAACATTAATCAGTATGTCTGTGTTGCTGAGCAGAGATTGTAATTTTTTTTCTACTCTAGGCACAAGGTCTGAATTTGTTTTTTGTTGGTGGGGGGACCAGCCAATTAGATCGACTACTGTACGCAACTGGTAGTTAATGTATCGACCCCGAAAGGATGAAGGGCAAAGTCGACCACTGCGGAATTTGAACTCAGAACATAAAGACAGATGAAATACTACCAAGCATTTCGCCTGGTGTGCTAACGTTTCTTATTTCTTTACTGCCCACAAGGGGCTACACACAGAGTGGACAAACAAGGACAGACACACGGATTTTGTCGATTACATCGAACCCAGTGCGTAAGTGCTACGTAATTTATCGACCCCGAAAAGATGAAAGGCAAAGTCAACCTCGGCGTAATTTGAATTCAGAACGTAACGACAGACGAAATACGGCTAAGCATTTCGCCCGGTGTGTTGACGTTTCTGCTAGCTCGACGCCTTAGAGATTGTAAAATTGAAATATGTATGCACACATACTGAGCCATTAGAATCTTGTGCAGCAAAAATAAACTGCTTCGCTAGGAAGACAAGATGATTCGACTTTCGTTTTCTTCTTTTTTTCTTTTCTTTTGGAAATAACTTCTGTTGGAACAACTGAGATTTGTAAAGAAAGTGATGAAGGAGTTTTATCAACATTTAAAGTTCAAGGAGAAATTATAACGAGAGAAGAACACTTCTTCCGTTTCCACATACGTATTACATTTACCTGATGATAGGTCACGTTCAAAAATATTTCAATGAGTATAATTTCAGCCGAAGTCATGTTCATATACAGGAAATAGTTTCTTAACGCAGTATTTGTTTAGATCTTTAGCATTGCAATCGAGAATATGAATGAAAATAATCATTACTCATGTTATTATGGCATCTATACAAGTGAACTTTACTTTAACGAATCTGGCTTCAATAACGTCTTATCACATTTCTTACCCTTCACCCACTTATTCCGTGTGGGGACAGAATCCTCAATCATGCTTTCCATCAAGCTCTGTGAAAAGGAACCATCGCTACTTGATCGGGCTGAATAACCGAGCGAGACCAACTGACCTCGTGAATATTATCCACAGCTATCTTCTTCGATGTCTATCTCTAGATTTCCTGTCGGTTACCTTTGTCCTACAAACACTCATTCACACAAACATATATATATATATATATA
>NC_068985.1:94395156-94404940 GCF_001194135.2 Octopus bimaculoides | reverse complement strand
TATATATATTTCGTAACTATAAATATATTCACCTTGTTTCTCTTTCAATAACCCATGCCATTGCCATGTTTGAACATTCTAGCTGTAACGCACAATTCATATTACATATCGACATTCGTTTGTATCTAAAATATATTGTTGCAAAGTTCTGTTTGATAGTTTTTTTTTTCACTGAATATCAAAATCTGAGCTATTCTACATTAGTGTATTTTATAATTTCCTTCACTACAATTTCATTTATCATTGATAAGTTTTCGGGAGTAAAATGCATACGTGCTTTCGAAGATGTTACGCATTCTAAATTATCCTTATCTCTCAATTTAGCAGGTGAAAATCACTCTGATATGCATGGCCATGTGTACGGTGTCTGTAGCTGCGGTAATATCTCCGTTTGGTCTTTGCTTATTTTCATAGCTGCAATACTTGGAAAAATGTTTTATCACATTGTATTATTCAGCATGTTATGAACATACTATCTATAATTATATGTTTACTGATGTTATAATTCTTCTTCTCCCTATATTCTTATGTATATATGAACCAAATGCATTTTATAAATGCGTACAATATATAAAAAATATGTAGGATATTTTGAAACGTATAGTACATCATTAGTTTTGAACTTAATTCAATAATGAAAACATTCGTTTTAATGTGTTAAGTGCACTGGAAATAGCAATTCTTTGATATAAACGTCACATAAACTATATTATAATTCCATTATTCTGGTCTCCTCGTAAAAGAATTATAAATATAACAATTATTTGATAAATCGAAAAAATATTTGTGAATATATTCTAAATTATAATTCAGAAAAAGGAATCAAAATGTTAAATGCATAATCCCCTCTTAATGCTATATGTCTAATGGATAAAATGCTATGAATAAATATATATTTTTGAGAGAAAATGCATTGTGTAATGGAATTTATTGTTTTAGTAATTAAAACAAGTTCGTAGGGATATAAAGTAATTAATATAAACTTAATAAGATTTGCAAAAAATTAGAGGAACT
This sequence comes from Octopus bimaculoides, assembly GCF_001194135.2. Lineage (NCBI taxonomy): Eukaryota > Metazoa > Mollusca > Cephalopoda > Octopoda > Octopodidae > Octopus > Octopus bimaculoides. The sequence continues at coordinate 94,403,926 of NC_068985.1, read as the reverse complement.
TTCCATTCAATAAAAGATGTCTTACAGCGCGGTTATAGTTATTACCATTTCCAGAACATGAATACTGTTTCAGGCAAAGATTAAAAGCATAGCAAAAAGTTCTTGTATTAGGAAATCTTAAATCACGTGTCTAAAATTTCAAGAAATCGCGTGACAAACAGATATATACCTATCAAACATTTAGAAGGAAAAAAAATTAAGTTTCCATTCTTTGGAGTAAATGATAAAAAAATATTGCCCCTCCGCTCATTTAATCTTTCTCTTTCTCTCTCCCTCTCTCCTACTTTCTCTATCCTTATACATATTTAATAAATAAATATATACACACATGTGAAAATATATACTTATATGTATGTATGTATCTACAAACGTATAAATTTCTGAAAAGAGTAAAAAGGCACTAATTTGGGCAAGGTTGTTTACGGAATACCAGCAGTCGGCCATACATACCAGCTTCCCTTCTAAACGCCATCAATATTATCATAGCGAAAAGCAAAGCCAAAAGCAAATACAGCTTCGCAACTTATATCTACAGGTGAGTGTACTGGAACGACATAAAAGAATGTGTCTTCCTGAACACAACACTCTTCCCCGTCCAGGAATCGGGCTCTCTATCTGATGATTGTGAGACTGACGTTATTACACCCACTGAGCCATGCACCTTCATTATACATACAACAAATACCCACACACATACACACATACATGCATACAGGAACTTTACAGCACCCGTACGTATATAAACGAAGAAATGTCCTTCACGTACCCGAGATTCGTAAGGCCAGTCTCAGGGATTCTGTAGCGTATACATTTGCCAGCCGGGTGGCCTGGAGTAACGGGAGATGAAGGATTTTGCTCCAGAACACAATGCATCGAAACCACTATCATCCGATCATGAGTGTAAAGTTAAAAATGCCAAGCACCTCACCCACATACATATGCGCACCTATATGTTTGTGCATATTTCTGTCTGTATACGTAAATGAACACACACACGCAGTTATTATATAGCATATGTATTTATGCGTAAATGTGTATGTGTGTGTGAGTGTGTGTGTGTGTGTGTACGGATATAAATGTGTTTATTATTTGCCTAATTAAGGAAACGAAAGCCATGCATGCCCAAATGAACAAAATTATGGATTATTGTTTAATACAAGAGAAACATAATACTTCGTATCCATTTGTTTATTCTGCAATAAACTGTAATTCTGCCTCTGTTAGTAGAATGAATATATCGGGTTTCATAATGCAATTTGATAATGGTAAATTAAATCAGATCTGAAAGAATTTGCCTATTATATCCACTGATGCGTATGATGCGTTAAATTTATGAAGAGTTAGTCATTTTAGAAGGCTTCTTCTTGAAAACTCGAGTAGTAGTCACGGTGTTTACACCAAAAACCTCCACATACTTAATATTCTTTGATTACAAGACTTAAACCAGCTTCATAATGTAATCATAATCGGTCTTTCTTGATCGAAAGTTCAAAGTAATTTCGTAATTGAAATAAATAATAAACGCTATTACGACATTCAACAATTATGGAATTATGTAAACTAAACAAAATGCTGAATATCGCTCCAAAATTTGCAAAGGTATTGCGAGGTAGGAGAAAAAAATATATTCATTTTTTTATAGGATATTCTGGAAATGGAATTATCAGGCTTCTTAAATCATTCTTCATATATCATCCGGTAAATCTTGCAAATTCTCTAAATTAATTCATGTTAAAAGCGACGTATTTCCCTGTGCTGCAGCAGGAATAACGAATCATTCAAGATACTAAGAACAGTGTTAAAACGCCAGAGCAAAACTGTTTTGCTAATGTTGAAAACAGTTTCCATATTGATTCATATATCTCACACAATTTCGCAACAATCGAAGGAAGTTATGTCAATCCTCGATCACAAAAAACTCTATGGGATATTATAATTTCCTTACCACATGCTAAATTCTACACTTCTAGAATGCTTCTTATAAACCATGCCATTCCATACATGCACATTAAACATATCTTTCGAGAATCTAGTGGTAACCTGATTAGTCGAATGTACTTCAGGTTTACAAAATTGCCTCCGTTGAGTTCTTGTGTTTCACGTTTAGGAACATCTATTGTACCCATGAGTAGCTTTCCATTGTACAGGGTGTTTCAAAACATTTGATATCATTTCTGATGTAAATATTACAGAAACTACATAGTCAAAGTAAATGAAACTAAACAGGCTTAATGTTGCGCAACATAAAATTTATTCTTCAAAATTTGAATCAGAAATTCAAAGGTATGTGGATGCCCTGAACGATTTCACAAATGTTCAATACGGGCACCGCCTGAGACACAGCACACGCCATATCAGTTGTCCAGCCCCTCCTAAACACGTTGCAGTATGTCTCGGATAACCGTCTCCAGTGCAGTAGTGATTCTCTGCTCGAGTTCCTCTACGTTTGCAGGAAGAGGTGTGGATATAGACCAGGCCTTTCGCATAGCATCATGCTTACGCTTTCGTTTGTCACCTGCCGTTATGGCCTGAACGAACTGCAGCTTGTAGGGTTTAATTAGCAAGCGTTTTCTCAGGACGCGCCAAACCGTTGTTGGAGGAATCTCGGTTTCTAGACTTGGTATTCTTATGGACTTCTTGGTGCTTCGGAAGAGTTTTTGTCGAATCCGCTCGACCGTCTCTTCCGATGTCAGTGGTCGTCCAGATCCTTTTGCTCTGCACAGACAGTCTTCCTCTTTGAAATCTTTGTGCCATGTCCTAATTTGCATTGCCGTTGGTAACGTTTTAGAGAACTCTCTTACAAATGCACGCTGCATGTAATGTGTGCTTAAAGACTCGCGTTTCTATATCCACTAAAAGAATTGGCAGAAATTCTAAAGAGTTTGTGATGAGGATTTGCGATATTTCTTCTGCATCTCTGATTCCAATATATGTAAACTTTATATTTCAGTGTTTGATAATAAATAATATCAAAGTAGACCAGTAGAGTAATAGAATTATTAGAGGATCGGATGATATTTATTCTGATATTTACATCTCTTAACATTTTGATAGAAACGGCTGTGATGTTACTCGTGCTAAATTGTATCGATGCAATCATGTGCCTTTCCCATAAATGAACGTGAGTGACACGAAGGGAGACTTGCTTACCATGCATCCGTTAAAGCAGATCTTTGCGAGGCAAATTTTGCGTATAGATGTTCAAATGTAGAACCAATAATAATAGATGGTGACCCTTTACACACTAGAATCTGTGATGGACCCCAATACCTTGGCATCAAAGGTAGTGTTTGTCTCTTGTATCTGACCGTCATCATTCCTGCGAAAATTCTCGTCTCGTAGTGAAATAACATGACTGTCATAGAATTTTGAATTTCTGAGTGGACGACTAGAGAGATTTCCAATTCTGAAAGATAAAATATAATAATTCTGACATATTCTATATGAATTCTAAATCTCCCATTTAAGTTGTTCAAATCTTCTTTGATTAGATTTCGCGAACTGCCATCTGCAAAATATGGGTTGTAGGATTTAATATGATTTATACAAATTCAAATATATTGTTACCACGAAACCAGATTCAAATGTTGTGAACAAAATAGTAGGCGGAGCACATGCATATTGCCTTCTGGCCTCTAATCTCTCTACAACCGCATAGTAAATAAGAATTTCCATAGGTAGATTATTTTAAAATTCATCAATAAAGGCAAATCTATTATATTTAGTTTAATTAAAGTGGTCAGAAGGGTTTACGAAACATCTATGCGTGATAAAAAATTTATAAAAAATTTTAAAATCGGTGACATAATTCTGTTGAGAAACTCAGAAATACATTCAAGTAACAAACTTCCTGTTGCTTAATTTAATAGATTTATATCATTCTTATGTATATAGAAACATTTTGCATAAGTACAGCTATAATTCATAAAATATAGAAAATAATTTGGTCCATTCTATCGACTAAATTACATAATATTAGTAGAGAGCACAAAACACGGATTGCGAACTTTCTTTGAAATTCAATCAGATATTACGGTATAGTTTAATTCCTTTGCATTCAATAACAATCAATAGTCTTTCTCAAAGGGGCTTCCATATTATGACATTCTCGGACGTTATTGATATGTTACAAATATAATACATATAAAGGTATTACAATCTTTGAAAATGCTACTACTATACTTCCTTATCATTCTAAGAATAAATAAATGTTTTTTCTAAAAAAAAAACAAAACAATACACTAAATTGTAACTTAGATTATGTGTAACCACTCAATACGTATGATAGATCCCGAAACACCTCTTACAAAACATTACCGATTTTCTGAGAGTAATAGCCAGAAGAAAAGAGAAAGGAATACATAGATAGAAGACGTCAGTTGAATGGGCTTTAATCGTGCCTTGTGTGCTGCGAGGCAACGCTAAGCTGAGAAGAATTTGAAATATGTATTTAACTATCGCAGGATTATGAGGATTAATGGACATATGCAAATACCCCATACTTTTTATAGGCACAATGAGTGAGATTTGCTTGAAGGGGTTTCGTTGATTACATGCATCACAAACGTTAGTCATTTCATCAACCCGGAAAGGGAAAAAAGGCAACATCGACTTAGACGGAATTCGAACTCACAGCGTAAAGGCGGAAAAAAAATGAAGCTAAGCATTCTGTCCGCGTGCTAACAGCGCTGCTAGATTGTCATCTTCCATTTCAATCAAATATAATACAAGAGCACTCAGAGAGTGCAAACCTCTGCCAAGGCAACACCTACGTCTTCTCAATGATTAACCAGGAAAACTCTGTTACTTTTGGAAGCGTATTTGTGGGGAATAATTTGGAGAGTGTGAATGTGTGATTATATTCCAGTATTCCAGTCATTTCCTAGGCTTTTCTGTGAAATCATGACCTTAATGACCTGACGTGACGGGTTTTGTTAACTTGCATTTCACTTTTGTTGTGATGCCTTCTTAATGACAAACCTATTAACGTGAAGGAGAGTATTTCCGACCTATTTTCGAGGGTCTGCACTCTCCGGCTAGCGGCCTGGCAGGCAGAAAGGCACGAATAATGATATATGTCTGAAAACAAAACGGAGAATCGAAATTACTGCAAACATTGGAAAAATCCTTTCACTGAGGCGAGTAGTTTGAAAGATACGTGTACGTATCTTTTCAATGAGGCCAGTTGTTTGAAACATACGAGTACGAATTTGTTTTATATCTATTGCGTATGGTGTCTAAGAGCAAATGTTAAGCAATACTTTCTCTTTTAGGCGAGCCCTGCCTTAATGTTTGAAGCCATGAGACATTCGATTCTTTTTTATATCTTACAAGATTATTTTGATGACACTGTTGATGGTTTATACCCTGATCAACCTTGCCCCTAGCCTTTGGGGAAAAGTTGATCAGGGAGAGCATATTTCAGAAAAAAAAAAAAAAATCGACATGTTATGCCTTTGTATTTTGATCAGGAATGCATCATCTAATGCATGATGAACATTTTGAAAAGAATGTTAGCCTGTTGTTATGTTTAAGAAATTCATGCGGCCATGTATATTCTACTATAATGACCAGTTCATTCACACTATAAATGATAAATATATGTATAAATTGCATACCGGCTAGTGGTGCATCCATATATACATGCATACTAATGTAGTATTTATATGTATTTATATATACATATATATATATATATATGTGTGTGTGTGTGTGTGTGCTATTCATATCGGCACGCGTTCTGCTTAGGTGGTTGTTTTGTAGGAGAACTAAAAGAAGCAGCACATATACTAGGACACATCAGCCTCTTAAGCAGACCGAGTGCAGATATGAATAGCATATGGGAACCGGTATTAAGGTAAGATAGGAAAATATTAGATTTATACGCCCGATAATTCACTCGATAATTGCCCATGGGCATATGACGTAGTGGTTAAGAGCGCCGGCTACTCACCCCAAGATTCCGACTTCGATTCCAGGCAGTGACCTGAATAATAATAATGATAAAAAGATTCCGTTGACCAATTAGTATAAAATCGCGTAAAGGATTTTATAAAGAAATGGGCAATTTCAGTATGGTGTTACTAGATGTTAAAAGCTAATCAGTTCTTAAATGACGCTGTGAACAGATAATGTTAGTCACATTTGGCCTGCGTACAATAAACAATGACAAAACAACAACAGCAACGAGAAAACAAAAAGGAAATCAAAATTGTAAATTTAGAATAATAATTAGTCAGGTCTCAATCAAAAGAACTTCAAATCTATTATTTCCAGATCATGGAATTACAACACTTCTAACAACAAAGGGTACCATTAAACAATTATTTCTTTGTATTTCCTTATGAGGCAGAATTTCGTGCCACATATTGATGGCCATTATCATGAAAACCATTGAGACTTTTGCAACAAGCTACGAAGAATTACAATTTTCAGTATTTAATGGACTTCTACTGTATTTTTCATCGTTGATTTATGGTGATTTTGTTATGTCCTTAATAATAATAATAATAATAATAATAATAATAATAATAATAATAAAGTGTCAAAATATTTTAAAATGTGCATTATAGCAAAAACCCTTTGCTGTCATCTTAACATCTCACTATCATCTTATAATGAAATTAGTATTAAATCGAACTTCTAATTTACTCATGTTTTGAAAGACATTATCTAGAAAAATAATCTATGCAAAATTAAATATGGCACCCTAGTTATAACACCAAACTAAAATTGAAAGGTTTTGTCTCTTGAGGACTCTGGTTGAGATTTGGAGTCAACTTGTACAAATACAAAGCAAAAGTGAAGCAAATAATGATAATAATATTATTATTATTATTAATAATAATAATAATGAGAAGAAGAAGAAGAAGAAGAAGAAGAAGAAGAAGAAGAAGAAGAAGAAGAAGAAGAAGAAGAAGAAGAAGAAGAAGAAGAAGAAGAAGAAGAACATAAAGTAGAATTACGCAAGAAGGAAATACACAATCAATTCTATGTAGTCATTATATTGTCAAGGAAGCTTGCAAATTCGCAGCGTAACTTGGCAGAACTTGAAACCACTGCCACAAAAGATGCAAAACCGATCGAACAGACTACGAAAAAAACGGTTAGAAACAAATTAAGGAGTGGTGGAGAAAGAAGCCTCTGCATTGAGAGTATATACTCCGAAGCCGGAATGCTTATATAGGCCAAGGAACAACCCATCATTAGCCGAGAAGCTCAAGAATGAAAGCAAAGGCAGAACGCTTCATATTGGCGGCAAAAAGTCAAAGCTTGCTTACCAAAAACTACCAGGCAAAGGTTCTTCAAAACGGCTCACGCACTAAATGCAGATTCTGCAGTATATTTGATGAAGCAATAGATCATATCTTGGGATGTATTATTCTGACACCAAAGGAATACAAAAGTCACCACGATAGGTTAGGATAGTATTCACATTGGAAAATATGTAAACGTTACAAAATCAGCACTCCTGCTTACTGGTATGAATATCATCCTCAGCCAGTCGTTGAAGCTAAAAATGTCACTATCCTCTGGGATAATGATATTAAAATAAATAAATAAATAAATAAATAAATAGACATCGTGTACGACCCATTGTCTCTTCGTCGTTAGCTTGCCGAAAAATGTTCAATTTGTTAGTAGCAGGCTTCTGAAGTTTAACGCAAAATTTCACGTCGGCTCTTTGTTCGAGCCCATGACAAAATCTCATACTACAACATACACGTGGTCACAAAAACACAGATTTCACAACTTTCGAAGTAAGCACGATATCACTCAGTACACTGCATTATGATGGCCACTGCTAAAGTTCATTGCGCACGCAACCATGTGCTGCCATCTGTAGTCGCGAAACATTTTTAGTCCACCTTCGTATCAAATTGCTTTCCTTTCTAAATTTACCGTGTGACAAACGTATCATTTTTATTGATTGACAGGTGTGAGAGTTGTGAACGAAAGTGGTACCAATTCTAGTCATTCTACCATTGATCAAGTTCAATTTGAAATCAAATATATTCGAACAAATGAGACTGTGATGAATCTAGGAATGTGAATTACTGTTATTAAATGAAATTTCAGAAGAATAGGAATATATCAGGAACTTCTCAACGACTTCGTTATTCAGAAACTTTCGTCATATCAATATTCCTTATTAAATATATTCCCCTGTTTATGTATGCATATGTGTGTGTGTGTGCATGTGTGTGCATATGCTGTGTTTGTCATAATTTATCAACACATTGAAATCAGAGAATCAATTTCTTGAAAATATTTATTAAATAAAATATATTAAATTCAGATTTCATCGCATTTTGCTTTCAAGGAATTAAAAAAAAAAATATGCGAATACATGTTTAATACTGTACAGTATTGTTTCTTATTTTATTCTTTTACTTGAAACTACATTGATAATGTAAATTGGATGGCATCCAATAACAGACAATTATATCAGTCTTATTTAATTACTTAACATTGCTTATAATTATCATTATGGTATATGTTGATATAAAATTGATTACATCCGTATAAAGGTAACAAATTCCATTACATGCAACATTTTTCTGAAAAGATTTATCCCCTATGGCATCGAATCCATTTAAAGTTATAACGGAAGAGAAATTACATATTTATAACTACTGACATTGAATCATAATGGAAGAAATAATAAATATTATTTTTAATTTATGTATCTAATGACAGTTTTCATGCAGTTAGAATGGAATCAATCTCCTGGATTTGAATTACATTTAATGCGATATATATATATATA
>NC_068985.1:94394122-94394821 GCF_001194135.2 Octopus bimaculoides | reverse complement strand
ATATGACGGTGAATTTCTAGTTTGCAATTTTATTTATGTATTAATTCCCAAATAACTATCATTCTTGTGTATGAAAATAATTTTTAAGTTGATGATGTAAAATGTTTTCTGAAGTATAAGACTTCTTTTTTTATTGTTTCTCTTTTAATAGGTATTTCGTTAATGTTTTTCGCAATGGCTAACCGATATAAGGATATATAGAGAAATAAGCAGATGTTATTTTATATATTCAAGGTAGTTTCAACTACTTTCTCTGAAATTTCACAAATGATACATTTAGCTTATTCAGCACTTAATCATTTAGCCTGATCTAAACTGAAACCGAAAGAGTTTCAGTTCTGAAGCCTTCCGCACGATAATCACATACACAACGCCTTCAGAATCACACTGTCTCAGTGCTTCTAGGTACAGATATCCTTACATCTATACTGGCACCTAACATCTATGCTCTCTCACCCTTCCCAAATAACTCCCTCTCATTTCTCTCTACTTATTCACAAACACGCATACACGGCCACACATATTCCAAAAGGCTATAACCTCAGAAGAGGCTCTGTCCATTCTCGTAGAATACCGAACTTTAAAGCAATTCTGAGAGTGAATAAGATAATTATTCCTAACCAGTAGTGCCAAAAGATAAGCATTTGGGACTAACTATTATGGACTAAAAATATTTCATTTATATATATATATATATAT